>NC_057812.1:632242901-632410133 GCF_018294505.1 Triticum aestivum | reverse complement strand
TGAATGCCACGTGTCATTCATCAGGATGGGTCTCGCGTGAGACCTGGTCTCATAGAATTCTTTTCCTGCGATAGTATATAGTAAAGTTTATGCTATATGCACGTACTTGCAAAATGCGTACGAATACACAAGGTTTCCAAACTTTCCCTTTTACATACTTAATTAAGGACGCTAAAAATTCATGAACGTTCGGGATTTATCATTTGCGTCCCAAAACTAATGAGATCACCTTAAGAAACAAAAATTATACTCCTCCTAAAAGCCACGGCGCTCGCAGGAGCGCTTGCAGCGCGCCATGAGTGCCCTGGTGCGCGGCCATTTCCCAGCGCGCCGACACAACGCCTCTTCCTTAGCCTCGCAACTCGCAAGGTGTTGATTGGCGGCTTGCCGGCGGGCGAGCGCGATCTCACTGGTGTGGTGATCCGGCGCCAACAGGTACTCCTCCTTGCTGGAAGCGTGCACCCGGTCCATGTACCGCCAAGCGTAGATGAGGCGCTTGGGCCCGACTGCACTCTGGGCATCGGCACGGGCATCCTCCGCCACCCTCACGGCCCTCGCACGAGCCTTCTGCCAAAGATCCAATTGCCCGACTCTCTCGGACGCGACATAGGCCTCCCAGGCAGCTTGGTCCGCGGTGTGCTTCTCTTCCTCGGCCTTCTTCTCCGCCTCTATTTTGGTGCAGCGAGGGGCTCCTAGGGCTTGGGAGGGGCGATGCCATGGTGGTCGACGTGAGAGGGAGGGGGAGGAGATAGCGATGAACGTGAACGTGAGGGGGAGGAGATAGCGATGTCGTGGGAGGCGCAGTATTTATAGCGAGCAATGGCACACCTACATAAGATATGGACTGAGCTGCACTGACTTAACTGCCGGTCCAGTTGCATCACTGACATGTGGGCCAGACCCCTGTTGGGCCCATATGTCAGTGACCGAATGCACCTGCAGTTAAGTAACAGCTATGTGGGCATATTTGTTGGAGTAAATTACAGGGGAGCGAAGGGGTGGAAATATTGCTGGTCACAACGGATTGGACGAGCGTGGGGGGAGGAAAGTCATGCATGCAGATTTTTTTTCACATGGGGTGGAGTGGTGGGACCGCCGGAGGGAGAAGGAGAGTTTGGCAGGCATATTGTTTCCACACATGGAGAGGAAAAAAATTGGAGATGAACGGGCTTCCTGCAGGTATGGGGAATGGTGCATAATAAGTCATCTTGCATGCCGGGCTAGGTATAGTTTCAAGTCATTAAAAAACAAACACGCCCCACACATGTTCATATTTCAAGGTGCACTAAATTATTGCATGCGATGATTAAGGCTGGCCATAATGGTGGTATCTTAGCTGGTATCATGCACACGGGAATAGCAAACATGCTGATGTGGCAAAGAATTAAAGGAGAGAGGGGGGTTAGAGTAACTAGAGTTCATGCATGCATTGGTAAACACTTTTTTTGTGGGGAACGACAACACTAGTTGAGTACTTTTGCAGACTTCAAAAACTATTGCACAGTATGTCAACATTCACAATGTCAAATCAATATTTTTACACTCACTATAAAACATAGTTCTTATACTCCCTCCTTCCATCTATATAGGGACTAATGCGTTTTTCGAGGCTAACTTTGACCAAATGTTAGAGCAATAATATATGACATGCAACTTACACAAAGCACATCATCAAATTCGTATGTGAAAGGAGCTTTCAATGATGTAATTTTCACATTATGCATGTCATGTAGTATTAATTTTATCAATAGTCAAAGGCGGTCTTGAAAAACGCATTAGGCCCTATATAGATGGAAGGAGGGAGTACTCATTATAATCAGTACTCCCTCCGTCTAGGTGAGCAAGTCATCTTAGATTGTGCACTGTGACCAAGGAGGAGGGGAAAACGAGAGATCTTAATGTTTATTTGCTAATTAATAGCATTGCATGCAATGAACTAACCACTGCATGTTGTGTTTGGTAGTCTCAAGTCATTAAAAGCATGCACAACCACATCTCCTATTGGTTGATATGTCAAGAAACAAGAAACGAGGTAGAAGTTAATGCACCACACCTAAGTGTTTTGGGAGTATTGTAGATATTGATATTTTTAGTATAAATTTGGTCGTGGGATTTCATTGATGCCTGTCAAAGCGTTGATAGGTCTGCTATGCGTGACCTGAAGATGAAAGCGTTGAGCATCTCGAAGTTGATCAACAATCTTCAATTGTCAAAGATTAGCCGTTTGGCCAATAAGGTGGCACACTTAATCGCTAAGTATAGCTTTGACAATAGATTAGATGGTATTCTTGTAAATAATGTACCACCCTGTGTGGTGAATATTGTATCGAATGAGTGTACTGGTGTGGCTGGTTAATTAATATAAGCTGGTGTTCAAAAAAAGTATAAATTTGGTCAAACACTTTGCAAACGGTTGACTGGAGTAAAAAGGACCAGAGGGAGTATCATGCATGCGGAGTAGGCAAAACAATTGCTTGTCTAAAAAAGGCAAAAGTTTGCTCATTTATAGCCGGGGAAGTCTCAAAGGGCGCGACTACGCGAGGGAGGCGAAGGTCGTGGGAGGCGCGACGTTTGACGGAATTAAGTGAAGTTACATCCACGCGCCGGCATGGCGTGCGAACAGGCAGAAGCTATACCGTCAGGCCTACGATATGGGTCTAGTAGACATAACATCTAGTGGGTCCCGCATAGTTCTCGAGAACTCTTTGAGGGCTTGCAGCCGTTTATCCACCGGGCAACCCAGCAACCCCACGCCGTTCGTACGCCCTACTCGTCCCCGTCTTCTACCTTACAACAGTTCGCTCCCAGTCGTCCCGTCCTTTCACATTAGTTCGCACCCAGTTTTTATTGCGGGGTACAACAGTTCAGCTTCTCCTAACCCTCCTCCAAAATCCATGGCCTCCCAAATCTCCATGGTCGCCGCTGAGTACCAGGTTAGAGCCATCACCGGCGATCAGTTCATCGTCATCTACACACGTGGATCCGAGACGATGAAATCATGGCTTGCTCGCTTCCTACGCATGTTCAACAGTTCAACGGATGAGTGGGTCGCTAGGCTAGATGTTGAGTACACCATAGTCCTGGGACGAGAGAAAGATCTAAATGACGAAGAGAGGAAGAAGCCCACCGTGATCCAGGTTTGCATACATAACATTTGCTTGGTCTACCACATATGCCATGCCGACGTTGAGTGCCAGGATTTTAAGAACTTCCTCAAGGACAAAAGAGTGAAGTTCGTTATTGTAGGCTTTAAGAACGACAGTGACGTCCTGCGTCGGATAGGTCTCGTTGTAGGACAGCCCTTCGATCACCAGAAGGCAAGCCTGGTGTCTTCCTCTCAACCTTCAATGCTGACCCTGGCAGCAGCCATGATTGATCCTTCGTACGCTAAACTGAAGAAACCTCATCACGAGTTTCATCATGCATGGGAGTCGAAGACATTAGATGAAGATCACATCCTGTACACAGCAATGGATGCCTACCTTTGTTTAAATATCTACAAGGGTTGGATGAAGAAGCAGAGCCCAGTGTCCGGTTCAAGCAAAGAAGCGTCGGCGAAGAGGAAGAGGAAGAGGGACGAGGACGAAGACGAGGACGTGGACTTGGACTCCAAGTAGGTGGCAGTGTCGTCTCTCATGCTGGTTCTACTGCAGTGTCAAGCGGACTAGCTGCTTATTAGTTTATTTTCAAGGGTGTGTTGTGCTGAGGCCCCAGTAGAACTATGTTTATGTTCTTTCTTGTTATTTGAACTCATTAGTACGTACAGTAGTACTAGTCCTATGTCTTACTACTGTTCTTCTTGCAGTTGGTACTACTGCTCGTATCTTCGTGTTCCTACTATACTTAATATGTTCGTACTAGTAGTATAATTTGGGTCAGTCGATTTGTGAAAGAAGTTCGACGGAGCGAAGGAAGGAGACGGCAGAAGAGGTGGAAGAAGCCCTTCTAGCCATCCATGTTGCATCAAACGGCTCACATGAGTCAACTGACCCAAATTGCTCCTTCAGATTGCAGGATCCACGTGATATTCAAGGTCTCGAAGGTAGATTCCGCATCCGCACCCGGTTTGCGGGCTCTATGCGCGCGCGACCGGCTTCCGCCACGACAGCCACCATGCGCGCCTCCTACACGCGGGTGGAGACGACAATGACATGCTAGTTCCTCCTTGCCGGCGTGCTGGAGCACGCTCTTGTCCTCCTCTTCGTACGCTGCGTGCATAGACACGGCTCCACCAGCTGCTTGCGTGCTTGGCAGCGCGGCGGCATCACGAGGAGGGACTGCAGACGACATGAGCGGGCGAGCCTTCGGCTTCATGGCACAGGGATGGCGGCGACACGGCGGTGATGGGCGAGAAATTGTTGGCCGGAGCAGGCGGGCGCCGGCATGCGCAACGGTGGCGGCGGCATATTGATGAGTGCGCGTGTGGGAGCTTACTTTAGTTTTATATATAAGGTTGGTCAAACTTAAAAGAAAACCATACTAGTACACGTAAACATTAGACTTAGTCAACGCTTTTATTAGTTACTAGCTTATGTTCTTGCCCATTGTGACCAACCTTAGTACCACGGCCATGATACGGAATCATGTGCAAGCACGTGAACCGCGGCCGTGCGGTCGATCGAACGGTGCGTCACCGTGTCGTGCTCGAAGGACATCCACCGAACCTTTTTGTGTGTGTGAAAACAATCCTTGAATATTACTCAACTTTTTTTCCTATGAAAGTTCTTGACGCTGCAATATTTTCATATATTTGAATTTAGCTCCAGTTCGTGTTTATTTGGATTTGGACGTTTTAGGTGCGCCCTAGTTTTTTTAATACTGATTTTGTGTGTGTGTGATTGAGAGAGAACGTGTGTATGTGTCCATATGTGTGTTGTGGCGGAAGGGCAATGTGGAGACGGTGTGCGTGTGATACAGACATAGAGAGGTGTGAATGTGCAAATGATCGTGCATGAGTGAGACATAGACAGATGCCGATACGTTGTGTATACATGAGAGAATGGTCTTCTAGTTTACTTGTGTGTGTGAGAGAGAGAGAGAGGGAGAGGGAGAGAGAGAGGAGCATCCGTAACACACCAACCATCTCTCCCGATTCGTCCGTCCCTCGCACGGTCGCATGTAACACATGCATCAACGCGCACATTTTGACACCCTCACCCGGCCCCTGCCCACCTCAAGGCCCGCACAATCTCTTCGTGAATACCCATTTCTCTCCTTAGGTTTGTTTTCTCTCAATATCTGACACACACACACACACACACACACACAGACACACACAACACAACACACACACACACTCCCCCGAGCACACAATTCATCCCCATCCAAGGTTATACGGCGACCACTCTCGCTTGTGCTTCTTTGCACCCCAACATGCACAACACCTCAATCTTCAAAGAGGGCAACGAGCAGATCGAAGACGGCGACCACACTGCGCTAGAGAATGCGGGGTCATTTGGAAGCAGGGTGATGTGACGACGGCTGACTGAATCCTCCCCCAACCTCTCTCTCTCTTGCACAAAATTACCAATCCATCTCTCCCCTGCATAAAATTGTCAATCCCTCAACCCACGAGATCCTTCCCCTCTCATCCATGTTTTTCCTGCTCTCTCATCAAACATGTTGTCTCTTCTCCTTCCATGTATACAGAATCCAGATGCACACGCATCTCATGTATATTACATGTATGCATCTTTCTCACAGACCTAACTTATTCCTCTCTCTCTCTCTCTCTCTCTCTCTCTCTCTCTCTCTCTCGTTAGGTTTGTCTCCTACTCTCTCGTCCACATACATACAATCTTTCCCGCCCTATCTGCTCCATCTTCAAAAGCTCTCTCTGCACGTTTCATTCACACATTGAGATATGTCAAAATGTTGCTTCTATAATGGCTGATGTAGAGTTATGGTTGTTCTTGTTGCATCCTACAAAGTAATAACTATGAAATGCATTTAGATTCTCATTTGACTGGGATTATGTGAGTTTGAGCATGTTGTGAAGTACTATAGACCTTGTATACATCTTGGGATTCGACAATGATTGTAACTATTGAATTGTATAGACCATTACATTCGAAGTCAATAGCCTAATATATTTATTTCACAATTTCAACAAATGATTAGTTCACTACAAACTAAGAAAACAAATGTGTACTCCCTCCGTTTTTATTTAAGTCCGCGTATTAGCATTGGTCAAAGTCAAGTTTTGTAAACTCTCAGAAAGCTTATAACAAAAAATATTAACATATACAATAACAAATAAATACCATTAGATTCATTATTGAATGTACTTTCACATCATACATATTTTTTATGGTAAATGTTTATATTTTCCTATAAACTTGGTCAAACTTTAGGAAGTTTGACTTCGGTCAAACCTAATATGCAGAGTTTACTACTACTACTACTCGCTAGTTGCTTAGCCGAATCACTCAACACGCCACGCGGGGAGTCCAGTGTCACAAAATTTTGAGGTCGGCGGGAAAATCTCCCGCAACCCTGATTCGAGCAGTGGGAAGTTACCATCGTAGCCTTCGGAACAGGCCTACGGATGACGCTTGGTAGGGGGCTATTTTCGTAACTTCAAGTTCACCCTACCCAGCCAACCCCACCCCGGCACCCAAAGTAGTACACCTGAATACTCCCCAATTTCTATCCCCACCGCAAAATAGACTTCTCCACGGCACCGCAGCCTTCGTGCTCCTCCCCTTTACATCGGCGCACTCGTCCACCGTAGCGCATCTGCCTCATCAACGACCTCGTACGCCGCACTGGAACCGGTCCACCGTCGTCGTCGTACACGGAGCCTCTTCCCCGGCATCGTCTTCCACGGTCTCGAATCTGCTTCCCGGAAGCCGACGCCAAGCGCAGAAGTACCACCGTCGTGGACAATGAACTGACTCCCGTTGCCGACCATGACTCACAGAGGCTGCCGCGACCATCGTTCTCCTCCTCGATTGGTAATGTGTGTATTGAATCACTTAGCAGTACATGTGCAGTTCCAATTTTGTTCATACCTACCCTTCAAATTTCCTAGGTGCCATTGTTCCCATAAAAGTAATTGGTTATAGCCTCCATTGTCCAACAGAATATTAGTTTGTAATTGTGTGTCGCTCCTGTATCGCGTTGTGCTTGGGTAGGTTTTTTATCTGCAACCAGTAGTGTGGCAAATGACGGAAAGGTTTTTAGAACTAGCAAAATGCCCATGCGTTGCACGCATCAAGATGCATTTGTATGAGTAGTTTATCTTGTTGGAGATTCTCTAAGATGGCAGACGAGTGCTTTAATGTTACCCACAAGATGCGCGAGTATTACTAGTAGTATATTTTTCTTGCCATGTTGAGATTTTAAAACCACGAGTGCGAACATGCAGAGGAGCAATGAAGACCAAACACGGGATATTCGGGACAACTTCAAGGAGCGTGGCAAGTTAAAGAGGAGATGCACTGAACCTATAAAACAAGCTTTGGTAAGTAACACCCTTTCAATTACTTTCGTGTAGCCTCGTGTTCTTTGATGTGTATATGTTGTAGTTTATGTTTCTCTTAAGCGTGGTGTTCTTCGATGTGTAATAAGAGGAGTCTTAATCGTCCTAATGCTTTCCTTTTTAGCTTGATGTAGGAAGTGGGTGTTCTCACCTTGTAGTCTGTTTTTATTTATTTTTTCCTTTTGAATTCACTTCTTCGAGTTCTGTTTATCTGGCTTCTACTAAATGGATCTAGGTTGCTCTGAGTATTGATCTAAAAAAGAAGTAACTTCATGTCAGGATGCAGTTCCTGCGAGGAGGGAAGTATGGTCAACCTCGAGATCATGTTTCCAAAATGAGGCTGGATTACACACAAGGTGCCAGTTCCCTAATGATGCTGGATTAGACACAAGGTGCAAATTCCCAGATGATGCTGGATTACACACAAGCAGGGTGGAGTCGTCAGCTGTTCGTGTCCTCGTGGCATTAGTAAAGGCTGAAAGAAAGCGTGCAGCAGCCCTTGAGAATGTAGCTGAGTTCCTGAAGAAGCTAAAAGAGCAATCAGATGCTCTCTTCACCCAAGCCAAAGAAGAGATGGAAGAAGCCAGAAGTAAGCTAGCAGCAGCAGAGCAGGCTAGGCGTCTCCAGCTATCTAAAACTGTTGTCAATACAAAATTTCCTTCATAATAGCTAGGTTCAAATGTTTATCCAGTCAGCATGCCCGTTGTGATGTCCGTGCATCTACTGATGTGGCACAAAATGTTTTTTTTGGGTCATGTAATAACAGCAATTACTTTCCAAACAATAACAGACGGAGCATTGGACATGGTATAGTTCACGCGCAAGCCCGACATTCCAAGTTCAACTTCCACATCAAACTCATGTTCACAGATATCTGCACATTCATACATAATGTCCACAACCATGATTCACTTCAAAGCCAAAAAAATGTGAGGAGAGTTATAAATAAAGAAAATCCTCTACTAGTTCCTGCTACTAGTGCGAGCACAACAAGTCAAGACCATGCGTAAATTAATTATATTTTAGTCATTTTTTGTGTACTAAAATGCCTGCCAGCTCGCGGAAGGATGTGTTGCCGGCACAAGCGCGGATTCAATGAAGGCAGGCGGGGCAGTCTTAAGCTGGTTGCACGCGGCGAGGAGGCGTGCTCAGCCGGGCCTGCAGCGAGTGCGACCCTCTTGGCCGGCGCGCCGGTTCAATGCCTGCGCTATGAGAGGTCGCGTCCGTGTCAGAGAAATCACTCCCTCTAGTCCTTTTTTGTTTGGGTATAACAAAATCTCGTTTTCCATTCACATTTTAGTGGTAGGAGTTGTGCGTGTGTGTCTATGAGAGAGAGAGAGGAGACGGTAGTCGGGGTTGTCTGATCGGTAAACAAATGAATAATGTCAGTCTGGGATGGAGACGAAAAGGAGACCGCAACAAATGTTGTGTCTACAGGAGAGGTAGAGAGAGTAATTTTAGTGGTATGAGTCATATGTAGAGACATATAGGGTGTGTGAGAGAATCCCATAGAGAGAAAGACAAAGTGAAAGACGAGTGGAGACTGTGTGTTTGGCGGTGAAAAAGAAAGCTTAGGTACCGAGTGATACCAGAGAACAGTAGAGACGTGAGAGATAATGAAAACTATGTAATATATAATGATAGGGAGAGTGTGACACTTCTCAAGGGAGACGTCGAGAGACCATGTTTGCGAGGATAGGAGCAACATGAAGTGAGCGTGCGGGTGAGATGGAGAAAAGAGAGTGATAGTTACCTGAAGGAGCATGCATGCGAGAGAGATGGGTGTGAAAGGAGTGAACAAAAAAGGGATTCAAATATTTGAATTCGAGATGATGATACATGTAATCCATACTCGAACCAAAATTGATCTATCAAACATGCGTACTCATATGAATTCACGCACATCTATGTTATTTAATATGTAGATATTACTGATCCATACATTTTAGTAGAACATAATTTGGTTAAATTTTTTCGAATTCAACCTTAAGATTTCGAGATCGTTGTATTTGCAAATCATATTATACGTATAAAGGAGCACGAATTCTTTGTTGTGCTTTTGAAAGTATATATAAAAAAATGATGTATATAGAATGTAATTCCAATTGAAAATGGATCCCGCCAGAAAAAATAGAATACAAATGGGATTCGAATTGAGTTGGCACGGTAAACGTGCACTCTGCAAAATTTGAACGAAGCGGGGAAAGTCGCAGTAACCGCCCGAAACCAAAATCTGCGAGATGGAAATCACTACTGCCTATCCCTGCCACACAAAGCCTATCTGCTGGATTTCTATAGGTTTCGATAGGGGTAGGTTTATAATTTCACCCAAACGTGACGTAACCGCCTCTCACCCGAGATTCATACATGGTGGGCGCCAAAACACAGTGTGTCCTCGGCCGAAATCGACTCCCCCCCGATTCATATTCATACACGGTGGGCGCTAAAAACAAACTCTCGTCGGCAAATATTCGGTGTATGCGAGATTACCGTCCTATCCCCAACCGACTAATGTTGCTGTGATGTAGTAGAAATTTGAAACGGGGGCTAAGTTTGTAAATTTCCTCGCATTTGAGACAAGCGCGCCCTGAATACATGGTTCCCCCCTTCCTCTCTACCTCCCTTTTCCCCATTCGTACTCCGTGGGCGCCAAAACACCCTCTCCACCCCACCCTCCTTTGTCCGTTGTTGTCCGCCAACCCATCCACCGCCGTCCTCCTCCACCATGCCGGAGCTGTTACCCCGACGCCGCCGTCCATTACAAGAGATCGACCTCTCTCATCCATGGCTTCGGACCAGGATCCTTGCATCCCGTCCTCTCGCTTCATCCCCGCCGTCGTCCACCTTGCTGGCGCCGCTCCTATGACCGTCTCGTCCACCGCGCCTCGCCGCCACCGTCTACCCTCCTACATCTGCTTCCACACCGCCGACAGCCATCGCTGCCGCAGCACCATCAAATTCTCAGCAGATGTGTACACGGCGCCACCAGAGGCGGTACTCTTTCGTATCTGCTAAACTTATTTATCGCAGCAAGAAAATAGATCGCCACTGCTTTACTCTGATTTCTTGTCTTGGTTGCGAAGTTGCCTTTGTCTGGTTTGCACCTTCAGATCCGCCATGGCATGCTCAACACCATACTCGCAATGCTTATGGTTTTCCCCTTTTATATTCCACACTAGTTAAATCACAGTAGACTAAATTTCAAAATTGGGTCGGTCAATTTTTCAGAGCCCGCCGAAGTTCGCCGGTGCGATCGAAGGGGCTCGGGTGGTTGTGGGGCCTCGCCGAACGAAGAAAACTTGATGCGGGTGGGGGTTGGGGTGGGGGGCGGAGGAACACAGGCGGTGGGGGGCCGATGGCTCCGGCCGGCGGCCCGTGCGGTATTTGTATGGGAAGAATCAGAGACGAGGAAGAAGAAGGGTTAGGAGACGTAGGATCTTCATCCAACCGCCTGAAATGGTCGAGAGACAGCTAGGAGTTGCATTCTTAATGCGCTCTGGTTCATCATGTGTGGGCACTGCGCAACCAACATTTTATTATCCAAAATCTGCTTGCTCTTCTTTACCATGTTCCTCTTCCGTTCTTCTTTAATATGTACTCTCTCCGTTCCTAAATACAAGTCTTTGTATAGATTCCACCATGGACTACATATGGAGCAAAATGAGTGAATCTACACTCTAAAATGTACCTGGATACATCTGTATGTGATCCATAGTGGAAATCTCTACCAAGACTTATATTTTGGAACAGAGGGAGTATGATAGTAGTGCAGTATGTTCCTTGTACTGAAGATGAGCAGGGACATTTGCAGTGTAGAGGTCTATACGGTCGGTTGTGATGGACACTTTGAGCCTTTTTGATTCGTAGGATCTTGTAAACATAGGAATAGATTTGTAGTGGCCTGCCCATTTGAATCCTATAAGAATAGCAAGGAAATGCGGGGAGCTGTGTCGCCTTTGAGAGTTACATTGATATTAACAGTGCCGCACCTTCACTTGAAGAGAGCTAGTATCCGAAACCTTTCTAGCCGTACCGGCAATACTAGCACATATATTCCAGCAAGTTCCACTTTGCTGATTTTACTCTGATGCTTAAGGTTTTCCCGTTATATCTACACTATGATCTATGTAGCTGCTTTGTGTCGCACTGGCAGCAGTCCACTCTTGAAGCTAAACACTGCAATGACTTACAAAATTGGCACCAAGGCATTGAGTGCCATTCTGGATGCAATGAAACTCATACGCTCCCCACCTGTTGATTCTTGTTTAGAATATGATCCTAATGACTATTCTAACCTCGAGGAGTCAAAGGCAGATGGCCTGTCCTGTTCACCCATCAAGGTGCATGTTCTTTTGGCAATGTTTTATTGATTGCGGGTATCTTGCATATGTTGTCTTGCATTTTTTCTACTTTGTTGCACCGCCATCTGCTTAGTTTACTCATCATATATGTCGAGATGCCATGCCCATCCATTATCAATACATATTCCATCTGTCATCATACCATGTTTTCCACTCAAATGTTGTTCTTGTGCATCAGACATCAAAAAGGAAGAGGGCGATTGCCGAACCTGAAGGAGCACCAGCAAAGTCCTTGAAAAACGTGGTGGTGCCGGAGAAATCAAACATCACCCCACTTATATTGGCTGTACAACCAGTGACACAAAATGTAGGACCGACTCCAGCAGACTGTACCCATACTTCACTGGCCACGCCACTATCCCCACCACACAGGACCTGCACTCCAGCAAAAGGTATACCGATTTCATTTGCCATAGCACCAACTGTACCACAGAAAAATCCCACTCCAGCAAAAAGTACAGCAAGTCCACCGGCCGAAGACCTATCCCAACTGCAGAGACGGCCAATTCCTGCAGATTGGAACCCCATTCCATTTATTCCCAGTTTAAAAGATAATGCTTTCAATGTTGTTAGGGACTACGTGCATATATTCCCATCATGGGAAGATTATTGTGAAGACAAACACCATTTTCACATCTTCCTGTCCAACTTACGTGTAAGTGCTATTATTCATGGCTATTATTTTCCTGTTTTCTACTGATTGAACACATCAATGATTTACATTAAATTGTTGTAACTAGGCGAGGGTCAATCTGGATAGTCATGACGAGCAAAGCTTGTTTGTGCTTTTCAAGGAAGCATTGCAGTAGTATCGGTGTTACGTGAGGAAATCACACTTTGATGGCAAGTCTATAAACGAATTTCCGGTGAAGTCCCCTGTGCTAACTTAGAAGACATTGAATGGAAAAACCTTGTTATGCACTGGTCTCGTTCCCAGGATGAGGTACTGTCTATGAAATCACATGACAATTTGAACTTCTACTTTTCCGCATGTGCCTTACGGATCTTTTTTGCAGGAAATCTGCTCGAAGAAGAATTCCAGTTTGACAAGAACGACAGGATATCGCAAATATGCTGCCCGCTACTTTGCTCTTGTTAGTACCTGTTGTCCTGTATCACTGTACTTGCATACATACCTGGTTCATTATGTGACAGCTGTATGCATGATAGCTTGCTTATCAATTGTTCGCCCCAAATTATCTGATCTGTATGAATGGTTACATTAGTGTAGAATATATCCAATGACAATGTTTTTTTAGCTCTGCATTATTCTTGTAAGTACATGTTGTCCTTTATCAGTGTACTTATAATGACAGGTAGTTGTTCATGTACCATCACTCTGCAGCTTATTTTCCTTTGCCCTCCATTTTCTACACATCAGATCTATATTTACTCTTACCATAAGGTTGGTACTAAAGAAGTTTAGCTTGCATTGCTCTTGGATGTACCTTTTGCCTCTATCGTTGCACTTACATATATAGCTACTTGGTTATGTAGCATCACTCTTCATCTTATCTTAAATATTCTCCATTTTTTCGTATATTATCACATCTATATTTACTCTTAACAAAATGTAGAATAAAGGCAATGCTTTTGAAGAAGATTCTATGGTAAACTTCTTGAATTGCCCCCCCATCAGCATGGACAAGGCCTTTATAGAGCCTGTCTTCACCAATAATGTAAGTTTGTCCATCTCAAGCCTTCAAACTTTGTTGTATATATTTGGTTAGGCATGACTGCAATAGCTGTTTATTTTTGGTGCTTGCATCAAATTGCTTGTTTAAAGTTTATTATATGTAGTTCATAAACAAAAGTTCGTCCTTTCTCAATTTAAGTTTTCAGTTGTACAACCAAGTTCCTTCTTCATACCATGTAAATTAAACTATACAAAGCAATTGATCTTCTTTTGCACTACATGTATGCTTATATTCTTCATCTGTAATCCAGTGGTGTGGTGAACCTACCCACTACAGCACAATGTCATATTCTGCAATGTCTTAACTATGAAAAATGTCATATCATTCTACTATTATTGAAACTGTCTCTTTATTTGCCAATCTGAAATGGTATAAATTAACAGCACACTAACCATTGATACTTATGAGTTCTTGATCTGTAATCCAGTGGTGTCGTGAAGCTGCCAACTCCTTCACAATGTCATTTCCTGCCATGTCTTGACCTGAACAATACCATATTGTGTTAATGCAAATTTAAATTGTGTCACTTTATTCATCAGTAAGAAATGTGATGAATTGTTAGCACTGATACTTTTATGTGCAAAACCCGCCATATGTCTGCTTGTTTATCTTTCAGAGTGAGGAAGATATAAGTGTTGAACAAGCGCAGTCTCATCATCTTGCTCAGCTGCTTGCGCTGCAGCTCCCCAGCAGGGCTAACCTTTCTTGAACTCTATTTAAGTGATGTCGGTTTTATATATTATTTTGTCGGCGTGTTTATTTGCACTGGTGGCGATCTTTGATGCCCAGTGTATGTAATCTGTTGTCTGCTTGTGCTTTATTATCATATTGGCGAACTTTGATGCCAAGTGGATGTAATATGCCGTAATTTCTTTATTGTATAGTATAGGTTTTTTCTTATTCACGATGCTGCAGTTATTTTACTGTATATATATCATGTCTTCGCAGTAAAATGGCCAAACCATAAAATTATGGTACATAATCGGGCCGTCATGCAATCACGATGTAGGTTGGGCCTGAAACGTGTCGATCAGCTCACGGGCCGGCAGCAGCCCGAAATGAACCCCGGCCCATGATTATGCGAATCAAATCACGGGCTTTTAACAGGCCGAAAAATTGTCTCGGTCCTTGTTTGGCCCAATCAGATATCGGCTACGAGTAGGCCGGATGCAAACCGGGTCGTAGTTAGGCCCAACTATATGACAGGCATTTAACAGGCTGAAATTAATATAGGGCCGGAATGTTAAACGGGCCCTTAACAGGCCAAAACTAATATCGGGTCGAATTACTAAGTGGGCCTTTAGCAAGTGGGCCCAAAAGAATAGTGTCCAGTTGACGGGCCGAATCTGATATGGGCCATAATTACGCCCAAAACCTCTTAAAGGGCCGAACCTGATCTGGGCCGTAATATGGCCCAGAACGTGGTAGGCTTTTAACGGGTCGGATCTCATATGGGCCACTATTAGACCCGGAGCGTGGCAGGCCATTAATAGACCGTATCAAATATGGGCTGGCATTTGGCCCAAAACACGGCAGCCAGTTAACGGGCCGGCCTACTAGGGTCCTCAAAATCTTGTGGGCCTATAGCTGGGCCGGCCCATTAATGTCGGCAAAATCTCATGGGCCTTTAGCTGGGCCGACCCATTATTATCCGCAAGAATTTTGTGGGCCTTTACCTGGGCCGGCCTATTATGGCACACAAAAATCTTGTGATCCTTTACCTGGGCCAGCCCATTATGGCCCGCGAAATCTTGTGGGCCTTTAGCTGGGCCAGCCCATTATGGCCACAAAATCTCGTGGGCCTTTAGCTGGGCCGGCCCATTATGGTCCGCAAAATCTTGTGGACCTTTAGTTGGGCCGGCCCATTTAAACTTGTTGGGCCGTGCCACGTGTCGACATATCATAGGGCCTTCTGTCCAGTGAGTGGATGACATATGTCCCGACGATGAGCTGACACGTGTTTCCTCTAGCCAATGATGATTTTACACGTGGAAAATCCCCATTGGTCGGGGCTGTTAACGGGTTATCGAATCCAAAACCCGACCCGATAGCTTAACGGCATTCCGTTACGGTGGATGCCACGTGTCGGTCACCCTTGACGAAAGCACTTCTATGACGCACGATTTATCGTCATGGAAGTGGACACTTCCGTGATGATAATTTTGGTAATGTCATGGAACACTTCTACGACAGCACAGGTATGACTATCTTGATTCTATCATAAATTTGTCATGGATGTACATGCATGACAAAAAAAGCAACCTACTGTGACAAACACGTATCATCACGGAAGTGTATTTTTTGTAGAGCTTGTCAGGGCTGCCATTGTTCTCGGATTTTCTTGGCCGAGGTGTCTGGCGAGCCATTCGTCTCGACGGTGTGCTTGAAAGCTGCTAAGGCTTCGGCATCCGGACAGTCGATGATTTGGTTCTTCTAAGTGAGAAACCTGTTCCAAAGCTTTCGGGCTGACTCTCTGGGCTGTTGAATTATATGACTTAAATCGTCTGCATCTGGAGGTCGGACATAGGTCCCTTGGAAATTAGCCCGGAAAGCATCTCGAGCTCCTCCCAACTTCCAATTGAGTTTTCGGGGAGGCTTTTCAGCTAGTGCCGAGCTGGTCCTTTAAGCTTGAGGGGCAAGTACTTGATGGCATGGAGGTCGTCTCGGCGAGCCATATGGATATGGAGGATAAAGTCCTCAATCCAGACTCCAGGGTCTTTGGTCCCGTCGTACGCCTCTATGTTCACTGGTTTGAATCCTTCTAGGAATTCGTGGTCCAGCACCTCATCAGTGAAACATAGGGGGTTTGCGACACCCTTGTATTTGGATGTATCATGGCGTTCGGACAGTTGTAGTATTTGGTTTTGATTTTGTGCCGGAGCGTGCTTCCTAGATCCATAGATGGATCTGGTCATACCGGATTTTTGGCGCAAGTCCTCACATAGATCGTGTGTTGACTTATGTGCAGCCTTGTTAGCCGCTCTATTGCGGTCACAAGGTGGTTGATCCGGCTGGTTGGCCGTTTCATTTTTCGGCTGTGTGGGCTCTAAGGCCTCATCGTCGAATTCAGGTAATAGCTTGCGCTTTGTATAGCTCTTTGTGTGGTAACTTCCACCATACTTTTCTTCGTTGTTGACCACTTTGTTCCACCTGCTGTTGAGCATATTTTGTGCAGTCTTAAGCCTTTGCTTTTGCTTCTTCAGACTCCTCACTGTGGCAATAAGCCTTCTGCGGAGGTTCTCTTGCTCCAAGTGCATTTCCGGGATGATGTGTGCATCTTCGTCCGGACTGTTTTCCTCCCCATAGTGGGTTTGATGAGGTTTATCCTCGGCGTCGCCGTGTTCGGACATCGGATCCGTACTGTGTTTGCCGTTTGCAGTTTCGTCGTGCTCTACCACTGGGTCGATGCGGTCGTCGTTTCCTCTGGAGTCGACTAGAGTGTTACCTTCTCTTGCGTTGTTATTGTTGTTTTTGCCGAGGTGGGATTTTGAGCGGCGCCTACGCCGACGCTTTGATTGCTTCTCGAGGGAGCTACTCTTCATTGCATCCTAACGTTCTTCGTCTGTTTTCTTTGGGTGTATCCACCATGTATATGTCATGTGGTGAAGTGGTTGTCCAGCGCCCTGTGGGTACTGGTTCCTGTTCCTCTCCTGCATCGTCGCCCATGCCGCCGATGTCTTCGGAGACGAAATCGAGCATGTCGGTTAAATCGTCAATAGAGGCTACTAAGTGGGTGGTGGGTGGGCAGCGAATTTCTTCGTCGTCCGCATCCCATTCTAGTCGGACATAGTTCGACCAAGGTTCTCCTGACAAGGAGAGAGACCTTAATGAATTTAGCACATTGATACGTCTCCAACGTATCTATAATTTTTGATTGCTCCATTCTATGTTTTCTACTGTTTTAAACATTATTGGGCTTTATTATCCACTTTAATATTATTTTCGGGACTAACCTATTAACCGAAGGCCCAGCCTAGAATTGCTGTTTTTTTGCCTATTTTAGGGTTTCAAAGAAAAGGAATATCAAACGAAGTCCAAACGGAATGAAATCTTCGAGAACGTGATTTTCTCAATAGATAAGACCCGGGAGACTTGGACCCTACGCCAAGGCACGCAACAGGAGGCCACGAGGTAGGGGGCGCGCCCTACCCTACCAGGCACGCCCCCACCCTCGTGGGCCCCCTGTTGCTCCACCGACGTACTTCTTCCTCCTATATATATCCACGTACCCCCAAACGATCAAAACAGGAGCCAAAACCCTAATTCCACCATTGTAACTTTCCGTATCCACGAGATCCCATCTTGGGGCCTCTTTCGGAGCTCCACCGGAGGGGGCATCGATCACGGGGGGCTTCTACATCAACACCATAGCCCCTCCGATGAAGTGTGAGTAGTTTATCTCAGACCTACGGGTCCATAGTTAGTAGCTAGATGGCTTCTTCTCTCTTTTTGGATCTCAATACAATGTTCTCCCCCTCTCTTGTGGAGATCTATTCGATGTAATCTTCTTTTTGCGGTGTGTTTGTTGAGACCGATGAATTGTGGGTTTATGATCAAGTCTATCTATGAATAATATTTGAATCTTCTCTGAATTCTTTTATGTATGATTGGTTATCTTTGCAAGTCTCTTCGAATTATCAGTTTGGTTTGGCCTACTAGATAGATCTTTCTTGCAATGGGAAAAGTGCTTAGCTTTGGGTTCAATCTTGCGGTGTCCTTTCCCAGTGACAGTAAGGGCAGCAAGGCACGTATTGTATTGTTGCCATCAAGGATAACAATATGGGGTTTTCTTCATATTGCATGAGTCTATCCCTCTACATCATGTCATCTTGCTTAAGGTGTTACTCTGTTTTTAACTTAATACTCTAGATGCATGCTGGATAGCGGTCGATGAGTGGAGTAATAGTAGTAGATGCAGGCAGGAGTCGGTCTACTTGTCTCGGACGTGATGCCTATATACATGATCATGCCTAGATATTCTCATAATTATGCTCAATTCTGTCAATTGCTCAACAGTAATTTGTTCACCCACCGTAGAATACTTATGCTCTTGAGAGAAGCCACTAGTGAAACCTATGACCCCCGGGTCTATCTTCATCATATTGTTCTCCTACTACTTTGCTATTTACTTTGCCTTTATTTTACTTTGCATCTTTATCATAAAAATACCAAAAATATTATCTTTATCATATCTATCAGATCTCACTCTCGTAAGTGGCCTCATAGGGATTGACAACCCCTATTTGCGTTGGTTGCGAGGATTTATTTGTTTTGTGCAGGTACGAGGGACTTGCGCGTAGCCTCCTACTGGATTGATACCTTGGTTCTCAAAAACTGAGGGAAATACTTACGCTACTTTGCTGCATCATCCCTTCCTCTTCGGGGAAAACCAACACAGTGCTCAAGAGGTAGCAAGAAGGATTTTTGGCACCGTTGTCGGGGAGGTCTTCGCAAAAGTCAACATACCAAGTACCCATCACATACCCTTATCTCCCGCATTACATTATTTGCCACTTGCCTCTCGTTTTCCTCTCCCCCCACTTCACCCTTGCCGCTTTATTCTCCCTCTCTCTCTATCCTCCCTCTCTTTCTCTATTTGCCTCGTTTTGCCCGCTTGCTTTTTGTTTGCTTGTGTGTTAGTTTGTTTGCTTGTCACGATGCTCAAGATAATACTAAATTGTGTGACTTCACCAATACCAACAACAATGATTTTATTAGCACTCTGATTGCTCCTCTTACTGATGCTGAATCTTTTGAAATTAATACTGCTTTGCTGAATCTTGTCATGAAAGATCCGTTTTCCGACCTTCCTAGTGAAGATGCCGCTACCCATCTTAATAGCTTCATTGATTTGTGTGACATGCAAAAGAAGAAAGATGTGGATAATGATATTGTTAAATTGAGGTTATTTCCTTTTTCGCTTAGAGGACGTGCTAAAGCTTGGTTTTCGTCTTTGCCTAAAAATAGTATTGATTCATGGAACAAGTGCAAAGATGCTTTTATCTCTAAGTATTTTCCTCCCGTTAAGATCATCTCTCTTAGAAACGATATTATGAACTTTAAGCAACTTGGTCATGAACATGTTGCACAAGCTTGGGAGAGAATGAAATTAATGATACGTAATTGCCCTACTCATGGTTTAGATTTGTGGATGATTGTTCAAAAAATTTATGCCGGATTGAATTTTGCTTCTAGAAAT
The DNA here is from genome assembly GCF_018294505.1 of Triticum aestivum. Classification (NCBI taxonomy): domain Eukaryota; kingdom Viridiplantae; phylum Streptophyta; class Magnoliopsida; order Poales; family Poaceae; genus Triticum; species Triticum aestivum. The sequence goes on along the minus strand of NC_057812.1, from coordinate 632,390,393 downwards.
CTTTTAGATTCGGCCGCGGGAGGCACTTTTATGGAAATCACTTTAGGAGAAGCCACTAAACTCCTAGATAATAGTATGGTTAATTATTCTCAATGGCACACTGAAAGATCTACTAATAAAAAGGTGCATGCGATAGAAGAAATTAATGTTTTGAGTGGAAAGATGGATGAACTTATGAAACTATTTGCTAATAAGAGTGTTTCTTCTGATCCTAATGATATGCCCTTGTCTACTTTGATTGAGAATAATAATGAATCTATGGATGTGAATTTTGTTGGCAGGAACAATTTTGGTAACAATGCGTATAGACGAAATTTTAATCCTAGGCCTTATCCTATTAATCCCTCTAATAATTATGGTAATTCCTACAACAATTCCTATGGAAATTATAATAAGATTCCCTCTGATTTTGAATCTAATATTAAAGAATTTATTACTTCGCAAAAGAATTTTAATGCTATGATTGAAGAAAAATTGCTTAAGATTGATGACTTGGCTAGGAACTTTGATAGAATTTCTCTTGATGTTGATTCTTTGAAACTTAGATCTATTCCACCTAAGCATGATATCAATGAGTCTCTTAAAGCCATGAGAATTTCCATTGATGAGTGCAAAGAAAGAACCGTTAGGATGCGTGCTAAGAAAGATGCCTTTATAAAAGCGTGTTCTTCTAGTTCCTATGAAAATAATGATGAAGATCTAAAAGTTATTGATGTGTCCCCTATTAAATCTTTGTTTTGCAATATGAATCTTGATAATTATGGGACTGAATATGATCCACCTTTACCTAGAAGGCATTCTAAGAATTCGGAATTTGTTAATCTTGATGCTAAATTTGATAAAAGTGGGATTGAAGAAATTAAAACCCTAGATGTTGCTAAACCCACTATTATGGATTTCAAGGAATTTAACTATGAAAATTGCTCTTTGATTGATTGTATTTCCTTGTTGCAATCCGTGCTAAATTCTCCTCATGCTTATATCCATGGCTCGCGCTAAACATATCTCCTTTTTTGTCTTCTCCACATAACCCCCTCATTATATTCTATTCCACCCATAATGCTATATCCATGGCTCACGCTCATGTATTGCGTGAAAGTTTATAAGTTTGAGATTACTAAAGTATGAAACAATTGCTTGGCTTGTCATCGGGGTTGTGCATGATGAGAGTATTCTTGTGTGACGAAAATGAAACATGACTAAACTATATGATTTTGTAGGGATGAACTTTCTTTGGCCATGTTATTTTGAGAAGACATAATTGCTTAGTTAGTATGCTTGAAGTATTATCATTTTTATGTCAATATGAAGTTTTTTCTTGAATCTTATGGATCTGAATATTCATACCACAATTAAGAAGAATTACATTGAAATTATACCAAGTAGCACTCCGCATCAAAAATTTTGTTTTTATCATTTACCTACTCGAGGACGAGCAGGAATTAAGCTTGGGGATGCTGATACGTCTCCAACATATCTATAATTTTTGATTGCTCCATGCTATATTATCTACTGTTTTGAATGTTTATGGGCTTTATTATACACTTTTATATCATTCTTTGGGACTAACCTATTAACCCAGAGCCCAGTGCCAGTTTCTGTTTTTACCCTGTTTTAGGGTTTTGAAGAAAAGGAAAATCAAACAGAGTCCAATTGACCTGAAACTTCACGGAACTCTTTTTTGGAAGGAAAGAAGCCCAGAAGACTTGGAGTGCACGTCGGGGGACCTGCGAGGAGGCCACGAGGCAGGGGGTGTGCCCACCCCTTGGGCGCGCCCTCCACCCTCGTGGGCCCCTCGTGGCCCGCCTGACGTACTTCTTCCGCCTATATATCTCCATATACCCTAAAAACATCTATGAGCACAATAGATCGGGAGTTCCGCCGCCAGAAGCCTCCGTAGCCACCGAAAGCCAATCTAGACCCGTTCCGGCACCCTGCCGGAGGGGGAAATCCTTCTCCGATGGCCATCTTCATCATCCCGGTGCTCTCCATGACTAGGAGGGAGTAGTTCTCCCTCGGGGCTGAGGGTATGTACCAGTAGCTATGTGTTTGATCTCTCTCTCTCTCTCTCTCTCGTGTTCTTGAGGTGATACGATCTTGATGTATCGCGAGCTTTGCTATTATATTTGGATCCTATGATGTTTTCTCCCCCCTCTACTCTCTTGTAATGAATTGAGTTTCCCCTTTGAAGTTATCTTATCGGATTGAGTCTTTAAAGATTTGAGAACACTTGATGTATGTCTTGCCGTGTGTACCTCTGGTGACAATGGGATATCACGTGATTCACTTGATGTATGTTTTGGTGATCAACTTGCGGGTTCCGCCCATGAACCTATGCATAGGGGTTGGCACATGTTTTCGTCGTGATTCTCCGGTAGGAACTTTGGGGCACTCTTTGAGGTTCTATGTGTTGGTTGAATAGATGAATCTGAGATTGTGTGATGCATATCGTATAATCATACCCACGGATACTTGAGGTGACATTGGAGTATCTAGGTGACATTAGGGTTTTGGTTGATTTGTGTCTTAAGGTGTTATTCTAGTATGAACTCTAGGGCTGTTTGTGACACTTATAGAAATAGCCCAACGGATTGATTGGAAAGAATAACTTTGAGGTGGTTTCGTACCCTACCATAATCTCTTCGTTCGTTCTCCGCTATTAGTGACTTTGGAGTGACTCTTTGTTGCATGTTGAGGGATAGTTATGTGATCCAATTATGTTAGTATTGTTGAGGGAACTTGCGCTAGCGAAAGTATGAACCCTAGGCCTTGTTTCAACGCATTGCAATACCGTTTACGCTCACTTTTATCATTAGTTACCTTGCTGTTTTTATATTTTCAGATTACAAAAACTATTATATACTATCCATATAGCACTTGTTTCTCCATCTCTTCGCCGAACTAGTGCACCTATACACTTTACCATTGTATTGGGTGTGTTGGGGACACAAGAGACTCTTTGTTATTTGGTTGCAGGGTTGCTTGAGAGAGACCATCTTCATCCTACGCCTCCCACGGATTGATAAACCTTAGGTCATCCACTTGAGGGAAATTTGCTACTGTCCTACAAACCTCTGCACTTGGAGGCCCAACAACGTCTACAAAAAGAAGGTTGTGTAGTAGACATCACCTTGATTTAATCTTATGAAGAAAAACTTGAATTGGAAGTTTCTATCCCTAGAAAACTTTATGATGAGTGGGAACCAACTATTAAAATTAAAATTAAAGATCATGAATGCTATGCTTTATGTGATTTGGGTGCTAGTGTTTCCACGATTCCAAAGACTCTGTGTGATTTGTTAGGTTTCCGTGATTTTGATGATTGCTCTCCAAACTTGCACCTTGCGGATTCCACTATTAATAAACCTATGGGAAGAATATGATGTTATTATTGTTGCAAATAGGAATTATGTGCCCATATATTTTATTGTTCTTGACATAGATTGCAATCCTTCATGTCCTATTATTCTTGGTAGACCTTTCCTTAGAACGATTGGTGCAATTATTGATATGAAGGAAGGAAATATTAAATTCCAATTTCCATTAAGGAAAGGCATGGAACACTTTCCTAGAAAGAAAATTAAATTTCCTTATGAATCTATTATGAGAGCCACTTATGGATTGCCTACCAAAGATGGCAATATCTAGATCTATTCTTGCTTGTTATGCCTAGCTAGGGGCGTTAAACGATAGCGCTTGTTGGGAGGCAACCCAATTTTATTTTTATTCCTTGCCTTTTGCTCCTGTTTAATAATAAATAAATTATCTAGCCTCTGTTTTGGTTGTGTTTTTTGTTTAATTAGTGTTTGTGCCAAGTAGAACCGTTGGGAAGACTTGGGGAAAGTCTTGTTGAACTTGCTGTAAAAAACAGAAACTTTAGCGCTCACAAGAACTGCTGCCATTTTTATTTGGAGAGTTCTATTCAGTTAATTCTTTTTTAAGATGATTAATATATAAATTCCTCACGTCCAGCAATTTATTTTAGAATTTTTGGGGTTCCAGATCTTGCTCTAGCTACAGATTACTACAGACTGTTCTGTTTTTGACAGATTCTGTTTTTCGTGTGTTGTTTGCTTATTTTGATGAATCTATGGCTAGTAAAATAGTTTATAAACCATAGAGAAGTTGGAATACAGTAGGTATAACACCAATATAAATAAATAATGAGTTCATTACAGTACCTTGAAGTGGTCTTTTGTTTTCTTTCGCTAACGGAGCTCACGAGATTTTCTACTTTAAGTTTTGTGTTGTGAAGTTTTCAAGTTTTGGGTAAAGATTTGATGGATTATGGAACAAGGAGTGGCAAGTGCCTAAGCTTGGGGATGCCCATGGAACCCCCAAGATAATCTAAGGACACCTAAAATCCAAAGCTTGGGGATGCCCTGGAAGGCATCCCCCCTTTCGTCTACTTCTATCGGTAACTTTACTGGGAGCTATACTTTATTCGCCACATGATATGTGTTTTGCTTGGAGCGTCTTGTATTATTTGAGTCTTTATTTGTTAGTTTACCACAATCATCCTTTCTGTACACACCTTTTGAGAGAGCCATACATAATTTGGAATTTGTTAGAATACTCTATGTGCTTCGCTTATATCTTTTGAGTCATATAATTTTGCTCTAGCGCTTCACTTATATCTTTTAGAGCACGGTGGTGGACTTGTTTTATAGAAACTATTGATCTCTCATGCTTCACTTAGATTATTTTGAGAGTCTTAATAGCATGGTAATTTGCTTGAAATCCTAATATGCTTGGTATACAAGATTAATAATAAAACTTTCTTATTAGTGTGTTGAATACTATGATAAGTTTGATATTTGATAATTGTTTTGAGATATGAAGATGGTGATATTAAAGTTGTGCTAGTTAAGTAGTTGTGAATTTGAGAAATACTTGTGTTGAGGTTTGTGATTCCCGTAGCATGCACGTATGGTGAACCGTTATGTGATGAAGTCGGAGCATGATTTATTTATTGATTGTCCTCCTTATGAGTGGCGGTCGGGGACGAGCGATGGTCTTTTCCTACCCAATCGATCCCCCTAGGAGCATGCGCGTAATACTTTGCTTTGATAACTTTTAGATTTTTGCAATAAGTATATGAGTTCTTTATAACTAATATTGAGTCCATGGATTATACGCACTTTTCTCACCCTTCCACCTTTGCTAGCCTCTCTAATACCGCGCACCTTTCACCGGTATCATAGACCCACCATATACCTTCCTCAAAACAGCCACCATACCTACCTATTATGGCATTTCCATAGCCATTCCGAGATATATTGCCATGCAACTTTCCACCGTTCCGTTTATTATGACACACTCCATCATTGTCATATTGCTTAGCATGATCATGTAGTTGACATCGTATTTGTGGCAAAGCCACCGTTCATAATTCTTGCATACATGTCACTCATGCATCATTGCATATCCTGGTACACCGTCGGAGGCATTCATATAGAGTCATATTTTGTTCTAAGTATCGAGTTGTAATTGTTGAGTTGTAAGAAAAATAAAAGTGTGATGATCATCATTATTAGAGCATTGTCCCAGTGAGGAAAGGATGATGGAGACTATGATTCCCCCACAAGTCGGGATGAGACTCCGGACGAAAAATAAAAAAAGAAAAGAAAAGAGGCCATAAAAAAGAGAAAAGACCCAAATAAAAAAATGAGAGAAAAAGAGAGAAGGGGCAATGCTACTATCCTTTTACCACACTTGTGCTTCAAAGTAGCACCATGATCTTCATAGTAGAGAGTCTCTCATGTTATTACTTTCATATACTAGTGGGAATTTTTTTCATTATATAACTTGGCTTGTATATTCCAATGATGGGCTTCCTCAGAATGCCCTAGGTCTTCATGAGCAAGCAAGTTGGATGCACACCCACTTAGTTTCTTTTTGAGCTTTCATATACTTATAGCTCTAGTGCATCCGTTGCATGGCAATCCCTACTCACTCACATTGATATCTATTGATGCGCATCTCCATAGCCCGTTGATACGCCTAGTTGATGTGAGACTATCTTCTCCCTTTTTGTCTTCTCCACAACCACCACTCTATTCCACCTATAGTGCTATATCCATGGCTCACGCTCATGTATTGCGTGAAAATTGAAAAAGTTTTGAGAATGTCAAAAGTATGAAACAATTGCTTGGCTTGTCATCGGGGTTGTGCATGATTTAAATATTTTGTGTGGTGAAGATGGAGCATAGCCAGACTATATGATTTTGTAGGGATAACTTTCTTTGGCCATGTTATTTTGAGAAGACATAATTGCTTAGTTAGTATGCTTGAAGTATTATTATTTTTATGTCAATATGAACTTTTGTCTTGAATCTTTTGGATCTGAATATTCATACCACAATTAAGAAGAATTACATTAAAAATTATGCCAAGTAGCACTCCGCATCAAAAATTCTGTTTTTATCATTTACCTACTCAAGGACGAGAAGGAATTAAACTTGGGGATGCTTGATACGTCTCCAACGTATCTATAATTTTTGATTGCTCCATGGTATGTTTTCTACTATTTTAAACATTATTGGGCTTTATTATCCACTTTTATATTATTTTTGGGACTAACCTATTAACCGGAGGCCCAACCCAGAATTGTTGTTTCTTGCCTGTTCTAGGGTTTCGAAGAAAAGGAATATCAAACGGAGTCCAAACGGAATGAAACCTTCGGGAACGTGATTTTCTCAATAGATAAGACCCGGGAGACTTGGACCCTACGCCAAGGCACGTAACAGGAGGCCACGAGGTAGGGGGGCGCGCCCTACCCTACCAGGCGCGCCCCCACCCTCGTGGCCCCCCTGTTGCTCCACCGACGTACTTCTTCCTCCTATATATATCCACATGCCCCCAAACGATCAGAACAAGAGCCAAAACCCTAATTCCGCCGCCGTAACTTTATGTATCCACGAGATCCCATCTTGGGGCCTGTTCCGGAGCTCCGCCGGAGGGGGCATCGATCACGGAGGGCTTCTACATCAACACCATAGCCCCTCCGATGAAGTGTGAGTAGTTTATCTCAGACCTACAGGTCCATAGTTAGTAGCTAGATGGCTTCTTTTCTCTTTTTGGATCTCAATACAATGTTCTCCCCCTCTCTTGTGGAGATCTATTCGATGTAATCTTCTTTTTGCGGTGTGTTTGTTGAGACCGATGAATTGTGGGTTTATGATCAAGTCTATCTATGAACAATATTTGAATCTTCTCTGAATTCTTTTATGTATGATTGGTTATCTTTGCAAGTCTCTTCGAATTATCAGTTTGGTTTGGTCTACTAGATTGATCTTTCTTGCAATGGGAGAAGTGCTTAACTTTGGGTTCAATCTTGTGGTGTCCTTTCCCGGTGACAGTAAGGGCAGCAAGGCACGTATTGTATTGTTGACATCGAGGATAACAAGATGGGGTTTTCTTCATATTGCATGAGTCTATCCCTCTACATCATGTCATCTTGCTTAAGGCGTTACATTGTTTTTAACTTAATACTCTAGATGCATGCTGGATAGCGGTCGATGAGTGGAGTAATAGTAGTAGATGCAGGCAGGAGTCGGTCTACTTGTCTCGGACGTGATGCCTATATACATGATTATGCCTAGATATTCTCATAATTATGCTCAATTATGTCAATTGCTCAACAGTAATTTGTTCACCCACCGTAGAATACTTATGCTCTCAAGAGAAGCCACTAGTGAAACCTATGGCCCCCGGGTCTATCTTCATCATATTGTTCTCCTACTACTTTGCTATTTACTTTGCCTTTATTTTACTTTGCATCTTTATCATAAAAATACCAAAAATATTATATTTATCAGATCTCACTCTTGTAAGTGGCCTCATAGGGATTGACAACCCCTATTTGCGTTGGTTACGAGGATTTATTTGTTTTGTGCAGGTATGAGGGACTTGCGCGTAGCCTCCTACTGGATTGATACCTTGGTTCTCAAAAACTGAGGGAAATACTTACGCTACTTTGCTGCATCATCCCTTCCTCTTCGGGAAAAACCAACGCAGTGCTCAAGAGGTAGCACACATCGCCGAAAGGCGAGTGCTGAAAGATATCCGCGGAGGTGAACTCCATGATTGGCGCCCAATCGGATTCGATAGGCACGGATGCAGGCGGCTCGGAGTTCGTGGCCGGAGGCGAATCCAGTGGTTCAGCAACACGGCTCTCGTAAGGGGTGAAGTCAGTATCCGGCTCCATCGCCACTGAGAGTGTGGCCTCCATGGCGGGGTCTATTCCTCCATCCTCGGATGGTGCAATTTGCTCCAGATTGAAAGCCGGAGTAGTTGCAGATGCGATCTCCCGAACACTGTCCGACAGCAGAGCTACGTCATGCTTGTCATGATTGTGCGGCGCACCTGACATGGGCTCGAATCCCTCGAACATCAAGTCTCCGCGGATGTCGGCAGTGTAGCTTAAGTTTCCGAACCTGACCTGATGGCCAGGGGCGTAGCTCTCGATCTGCTCCAGATGGCCAAGCGAATTGGCCCGTAGTGCAAAGCCGCCGAATGCAAAGATCTGTCCGGGGAGGAAAACCTCACCCTGGACCGCATCGTTACCGATGATCGAAGGGGCCATCGAGCCTTACGGTGACGGCATAGTGGAACTCTCAATGAAAGCACCAATGTCGGTGTCAAAACTGGCGGATCTCGGGTAGGGGGTCCCGAACTGTGCGTCTAAGGCGGATGGTAACATGAGGCAGGGGACACGATGTTTACCTAGGTTCAGCCCCTCTTGATGGAGGTAATACCCTACGTCCTGCTTGATTGATATTGATGATATGAGTATTACAAGAGTTGATCTACCACGAGATCGTAGAGGCTAAGCCCTAGAAGCTAGCCTATGGTATGATTGTCTGTTGTCCTACGGACTAAACCCTCCGGTTTATATAGACACCGGAAGGGGCTAGGGTTACACAGAGTCGGTTACAAGGGAGGAGATCCACATATCCATATTGCCAAGCTTGCCTTCCATGCCAAGGAAAGTCCCATCCGGACACGGGACGTAGTCTTCAATCTTGTATCTTCATAGTCCAACAGTCCGGCCAAAGGATATAGTCCGGCTGTCCGGAGACCCCCTAATCCAGGACTCCCTCACATAGCATGAAACATATGGATCCAAATCAGCCCCTTACGAAGCAACACATAAACTTGGGTTTAAGCTTCTGTCACTCTAGCAACCCATAATCTGCTTATCACATCCCAATGCCTTCCTCTAGGCCCAAACAATGGTGAAGTGTCATGTAGTCGATGTTCACATGACACCACTAGAGGAAAGACAACATACATCTCATCAAAATATCGAACGAATACCAAATTCACATGACTACTTATAGCAAGACTTCTCCCTTGTCCTCAGGAACAAACGTAACTACTCACAAATCATATTCATGTTCATAATCAGAGGGGTATTAATATGCATAATGGATCTGAACATATGATCTTCCACCAAGTAAACCAACTAGCATCAACTACAAGGAGTAATTAACACTACTAGCAACCCATAGGTACCAATCTGAGGTTTGGATACAAAGATTGGATACAAGAGATGAATTAGGGTTTGAGAGGAGATGGTGCTGGTGAAGATGTTGATGGAGATTGACCCCCTCCCGATGAGAGGATCATTGATGATGACGATGATGATGATTTCCCCCTCCCAGAGGGAAGTTTCCCCGACAGAACAGCTCCGCCGGAGCCCTAGATTGGTTCCGCCAAGGTTCCGCCTCGTGGCGGCGGAGTTTCGTCCCGTGAGCTTGCTTATGATTTTTTCCTCGAGAAAGACTCCATATAGCCAAAGATGGGCATCAGTGGGCCACCAGGGGGCCCACGAGGCAGGGGGCGCGCCCCCCACCCTCGTGGACGGTGGGTGGGCCCCCTCTGGTACTTCTTCCGCCCAATATTTTTTATATATTCTGGAAAAAAAATCCCGTGGAGTTTCAGGACTTTTGGAGATGTGCAGAATAGGTCTCTAATATTTGCTCCTTTTCCAGCCCAGAATTCCAGCTGCCGGCATTCCTCCTCTTCATGTAAACCTTGTAAAATAAGAGAGAAAAGGCATAAGTATTGTGACATAATGTGTAATAACAACCCATAATGCAATAAATATCGATATAAAAGCATGATGCAAAATGGACGTATCAATATCCAGAACAAAAAGATCGGTGACACCTTCATGTACTTATGTCGCAGACGGACCCTGCCTGCTCGCTCAAAAGGCGTCGAACTGTCGGACATGAGGAACGCTCACCCAAGAACAAGAAAGGTGTTGAACTCATGACACGAAGTAGCACTAGAGCATGATCACCTTGATAGAGAACACACCAATTCAACCATGTCGCCAAAGATCTTGGACAGCATAGCACATCGAGAAAGCCAACGAGCATAGCTGCAAGATACGAGGCAGCAGGACGACAAGACAAGAGAGGGGCGATGAGTTAGACACGTCGACCACTGAAGAGAAGAACTCTCGTCTTTCGGGTTAAACATTTTACTAACTCTGACATTAGGCTCTCGTACCCACTTCCTCCCGAAGAGCACCGACATTATCGATGATTGTTTGCTTCGCTAGAAGATTCTGCGGATACTCCTCGATGTTTCTTGAGACCCTGTGCCAACTGCCTTGCAGTTCCTGACCACCGATAATCCCCCTGAATAACATCCTTGCTGCTTGTACCTTCATCCCTAGTTGCTCCTGTTATTACAAGCTACCACTAGTACTCTCCGTTGTTCCGAGAATCCTTTGTGCCGGCTGTGTTGCAGCTCCTTTTCCTCATGAATACGTGTACGGATAATTCCTCACAATTACCGGCATTCGTTCATCCCCAATTGTTTAGGTATTTCACAAAAGTCTTCGAAATACCATTCGATCTTTCAAAAATCCTTAGCAGCCTATTTTTCTTGAAATTCTTGTTTGCTTGCATTATGGTTAATTCCATATTTCTAGTAATCTTTGTTGACATCCTCTGTCACTATCGTTTCGAGTCCCTTGATCCAATATGTCGCGAATGCTCGTAATCCTCAATCAGATCCTAGCATTCATCCTTCCGGCTCAGACGTCACTCCAAACATGAGCTTGTTCTTGTCAAATCAAACCTTGATTGATTGTGGATCTGTATCGATTCAACTCAATTATCTTTTGATCAGAGCCTCTGCTTCAATCTTCTGATTTGAAAATCGTAATTCCTTTGTATTCAAGCTTTGAAGTTATCCAGTTATATCTATAACCCGATGCCTTTGCATTCTTTCTTCTTCTGGGTGAGTATCGATACTCACATAAGATCTTTTATGGATCGCCATATCCTTGGTTGGATTATTATCCGACGATGTCCTTCATATTCATTAAACTTGTGAGTTTTGCCCTGACACATAATGCCTTGGTAAATTCTATCATCTGCTTTTGTCAACCATGCTCTGCTTCCGAGCTTGAGTTAATTACCTCTAAAGTTTTTGCAAATGTTCTTAAGATTCCCTGACGGTTTGAACTAATGCTTTCCCTAATTTGTGTGAACCCGGAAATTTCTATGGTTCATACTCTACTGGTGTTACGCCGGATAAAAATTTCTACACTACAACTTCGTCAAAAGCGAGAAGTAAATGAGAGGTTATGCATTGAAGAAGTGGGAGTCGACCTTCAACTTTGTGTTCATGCCCATAGACACGATGTAGATCTTATCATGGAAGCTTATCTTATAATCAAATGTTCCCTTGGTATAAGCTCATCTTGCATCTTTAAATCGATTCTTTGCAAAAGTGGTTCCGACCATATTTTCTCCTTGATTCCATTTCCCGGACAAGTTAAAATACTTGTCTTCTGCAGATCATTTCATCTGTCCAACCTCTATTTTGATCTACCTCGAGTATTGCCCCCTATTATCTCAAGGATATTGTGTCATTGCACTACCTATTGTGACTTCTCATTGGAATGATACTCCATCACATCATTCCTATCCTGATCGGCTATATCATTATCGAGCAAATTTTAACTGTGCTACCCAGTCCTTCTTCCCGGAGAAACTTTTGACGACGAGCTAAGCTTACGTCGATCTTCTTATCATTTCACCTCGAACAATAAGCTTGATTTCGAGCTTGTGTCGTATCCGTGGTTCCAATAACCTTTCACTTCAACATTCCTTTGACTTGATGTCATCGCCGATTGATTACATCTTCATGAAATCTCTCGACAAATGTGTCATGATCATCGTCAACATTCTGAGCTCTTCCAGGATATCAGTCGAATTCATGATGAGAAATACCATCCTTGCCCCTCGATGATTTGTGTTATCATCGACAACATTCTTGTTTTCCCCAACGCCAACTTGTTCATATAATTTTGGAAATACATCCTTTTTGACATGTCGATGGATTGTTGCTGAGCCCGTCGGCCACACCCTCATCTTTTCCTTGCTGAAATTGTATGAATTATTTTCTAAGTTGTTTCCGATGGATCCTTTGTGTATCCAAAGTCTGACCTTTGCTTGAAAACCATGTCAATGCTATCTCGAGGCATGTCTGTGGTAATCCGATCTTCAATAAGAACATTTGAAGCACGATACTAAATTTTCTTTATCAATTATCCAAACACTGTTGTATGGGTAATGTCATGAAATTCCTTTTCTCTTACCTAAATGGTTTTATACTGCTATCCTGCCATGGATATCGCCCTCTGCTTGTCCTTGGGAAGGGAATACTCCTTACAATTGTGTTTGAACACATTTTCCTTTCTATTGTTCTGATTAAACTAACAATCATATTTTCCCCTTCCATTGTTTTGTTTAACCTTTCTTATGATTCATGAGATCTAAGCAGTAATAGTTCCCTGCTTATGTAAACACCTTGGTGCACAATTTGGCAGTCAGACCCTGTTATTATTGTTGTTGACATTCCGGTAACCACCGATGGACGAGAACTTTGCCTATTTGTCCGCCTCGTCTTAACAAGCAGGAAAATGGTTCTCTTTGCCCCTCGCCCCTGGTACCAACGTTGTTACCAACATAACTGACAGGCTATCCTCTAACATGCCTTGGTACCATGACCGTGTAAAATGTTAGCACCCTTCCCGCTTTTAACCCACATGGTGGGCCCATAACCCACAGTTCCACAGGATCGAAACCTGACTCTTCTGTACACCCCTGTTTCTAGTGTTATTCCTCACGCTTGGCTTCGTCTGTAATTCACGAACCACATTCCTAGTGATCTATTCTGGTTTCAGACGCAATACTTATTCTCGTTGCTCTGAACCCCTTTTCACACTCTGTTTCACACATTGGACAATTGTCTATCCGCTTGAAGCTTCTTATTGCACCTTCTTACCTTGATCTCGATGACTTTCTTGATTTTTAACTCGAGAGATGCCTCTATGCCACGTTCGCAAGATAGCCCACATGTACCTATCTTGTGTTGAGCTCCGTCCTTCCTGAGTATTTTCCCCTTACTCCACCGCTTAAATCTCGGGACGAGATTTCTTGTAGTGGAGGAGATTTGTAACACCCCGAGTGTCATGCTACAGTGACCTCACACTAACGATGCCATCTCATCAAGTTTAACTAAGCCAAATTGCCACTTGATAAAAATCAAATCCAAATTCCATTCGAAATACAAGTCAAATATTTACTTTTTCTGTCATGCAAGAAAAATAGTTGACAACATTGCAAATATTCATTGAGTATTTGTCATGGAGAAACCAACATTTTATAAAGTGATTAAATGCTTTACCTGGTTAAACAATGCCCAAAACAACATCTAAAATCCTTTTCTAATTTATGAAAATTCCAAACTAATTCCAATCACTCCCAAACTTTTTGTGGCAGTGAGGTATATTGCATTTTGATTTTTGAGACCAGCCACACATTCTTAAAAAAAATGAATTATTGCTAAAAGAAATTTCAAAACATAAGAAAAGAAAGAAAATGGCCTAACTAGTACTGTGCTAGTGGGCTCTAGTGCTATAGTACATTGGACCCAGCCCAATGGGAGAAATTATCCCCTTTCTGCATACTCCCTCCGTCCGTGAATAAGTGTACATCTAGCTTTTGTTCCAAGTCAAAGTTTTAAAATTTTGACCAAATTTATAAAAAAGAGTAGTAGCATATATGACAACAAATTGGTATATTATAAAAGTACATTTCAAAACGAATCTACGGATACTAATTCGGTGTCATAAATGCTGCTACTTTTTTCTATAAAGTTGGTCAAAGTTTTAAAACTTTGACTTAGTACAAAAGCTAGATGTACACTTATTTACGGACAGAGGGAGTACACAGGAAACAGAGACTATGGCGTGGCGGCCATCCACCCCGCCGAGGCTCCCGATGATAATGACTGAACTAGCAAGACACTAATTCGTGCGTGTCGCGGCCCGATCTTTCACAGTACTGTAGTCGTCACGGCGTAGCAGAACAATCTGTGATAACTAGAAAAATAACGTACTCAAAGTAAATGATCAGGTAGAAAGAGATTTCAGCCCTTGCTATTATCTAACAAGAACAATAACCAATCTGCGGCAAGATCAGTAGCCTCAACGCAGCAGCAGTCGATCCCTCAAAAGATCGCAGAACACAGTACATGGTGTCCCCCGACTGGGAATTTTCTACTTTATTTCAATCTCAGAAAAACCAAAAACTAAAAAAACTGGATACACGGCCGAAGCCTGCCTGTTATATAGGCGACACCAATCTGACCAAACCGACTAAAGCATCCAAGATAGATACGGACTCTATCTCCTATTCAAACTAACCAAGGAATTTAACTAATTAATTATCCGGCCATCTTAATCACTTAAGAGACTAAAATAACCACGTAACTAGTACTAGACCAAAGACTTGACTCGCGTATATTGCACCTATACCAAACCAAATCAAACTTGACTCGTATATTTCCTACCACATAGTGTGTACAGCACATGGAGTTTTAAATGTTGGCTTAACTTCATCTGGTGCAACAAGCTCAATAGGGATTTTTCCAACACAAATAATCTGCTTCTTGTTCGCATGATCAAATGAGCATGTAGTTGTTTTGAAACTCTCAGCTATGACATGGATGCCCACATCATCCCCTCCTCCTTGAAACGAAGCCATCCTCGGTTGCGTGGTGGTTTTAGAGACCTCCTTCTTTACTGAAAGAATATCATCCTCCTTAATAGCATTAGCAAACATCGGTTGTAGCACATATCGTCTTCCGGCATTCCGAAAACAATAAGTGTTGGACCTTCCATCATGTGTGGCATGATGATCATATTGTCAAGGTCTCCCCAGCAACAAATGACGTGCATCCATCGGTAAAACATCACAAATCACTGTGTCGGTATAGTCACCAACCGAAAAATTAAGACGCGCCTTATGAGTAATTTTTAGTCTGCCGGACTGATATAACCATTCAATGCAGTGTGGTTGTGGGTGCTTCCATGCAGGTAACCCCAAAGCTTCCACCAATCCCTTGCTGACCGCATTGGTGTAGCTTCCTCCATCTATAATTAACTTACAATTGGTGTTGTTGATTTGGCATTGAGTTTGAAAATATTCCAACGTTTACCCTTGTCCTCAATGCGATCCTCTTGCACTCGCTGCACCATCAAAGACGGATATGATTCAACAGCTTCAAAACTCGCAACCACATTTTCAACATCTTCAGATTTTGCACTAGAAGTGTCAGAAACTGCCTCTTCATCACTAGCGGATGCATAGCCATCTCTTGTGAGCAACACTCTTTTCTCATTAGGACATTCACGTCTCATATGCCCCCTTCCTCCACACTTGAAACACTCTATATTACTAGTACGTGTGGCTGACTGCGCACTAGAATCAACTCTCGGCAATCCTGATTTTAAAGCATCATTTTGCACGGAAGCTTGAGGGCGATTAGATGTCGCTATCCTAGAGCTAGGACCGACATCCTCACTCTTATGTTGCGAGCATCGCCATGTGTTCAAAGTGGTACTAGGAACTGTGCTGACTTGGCGTCGCATAATCTGTTGTTCCGCCCGCACAGCTTGGTGCACAAGATCTTGTATGTTGTAATAGACCACCATCTCAACACGATCCTGCACCTCAATATTTAGACCATTAAAGAAAAGTGCCATAGTCGCCTCCGGATCCTCCGTTGTCCCTGTACGTATCATAAGCAATTCCATCTCCTTGTAATATTCATCAACACTCATATTACCCTGAGAGAGCCGCTGCAACTTGTTGTACATATCTCTTTTATAGTGCTCAGGAACAAAACGTCGCCTCATGAATTCTTTCATACCTCGTCAAGTCGTCGGCCGATGTCTTGAACGAAAAATTTGATTCCACCAAATTAGCACGTAACCGGTGAACTCAATTCAGCAAGTTGAACTTTCTTCTCCTTGCTGTAATGATGGGCATCAAAAATTTGATCAACATGCATCTCCCACTTCAAATAGCCTTCTGGTTCGCACTTGCCGGAGAACGAAGGGATTGAAATTTTTATGCGCCCAATTCCATCATCCAAAGGCACACGCACAGCTTGACCAACTCGGTCATGCACTCCACCACAAACGGAAGTTTCAGGACGAGGTTCATAGTGTCGTGGTCGTGGCGTGTATCCCGTCTGGTCAACGCCATCATCGAAACCATCCTCTCCAGCATGAGCGTGTGCCGCCAAACGGCGATCATGCACGCCGGCATGTCCGTCGCGAGCCGGTGGTGCATAATGCAGTGGAGCAGCCGGAGCAGTCTGTGGTGGTGTAGAATTCGTTGCCGGCATATTGATGATGTCTGTCAAACCATCGAATCGAGTGATCAGGACATCTATCCTTTTGCCGAGCGCATCATGACATTGCTTGATGTAGTTGCATGTGTGGTCAAACCCAACCCGAATATTTTGCGGAATATCATCCGCATACACCGGTCGTACTATTTCCTCAGAATCAGCAGCAACCTCATCACCCTTGTTGACCGAGGTTGACATCTTGATCAACACAGTACCGTGAACAACCTTAGCTCTGAATACCACTTGATAATGACCGAACTAGCAAGACACTAATTCGTGCGTGTCGCGGCCCGATCTTTCACAGTACTGTAGTCGTCACGGCGTAGCAGAACAATCTGTGATAACTAGAAAAATAACGTACTCAAAGTAAATAATCAGGTAGAAAGAGATTTCAGCCCTTGCTATTATCTAACAAGAACAATAACCAATCTGCGGCAAGATCAGCAGCCTCAACGCAGCAACAGTCGATCCCTCAAAAGATCGCAGAAACGCAGTACATGGTGTCCCCTGACTGGGAATTTTCTGCTTTATTTCAATCTCAGAAAAACCAAAAACAAAAAAAAACTGGATACACGGCCGAAGCCTACCTGTTATATAGGCGACACCAATCTAACCAAACCGACTAAAGCACCCAAGATAGATACGGACTCTATCTCATATTCAAACTAACCAAGGAATTTAACTAATTAATTATCCGGCCATCTTAATCACCTAGGAGACTAAGATAACCACGTAACTAGTACTAGACAAAAGACTTGACTCACGTATACTGCACTTATACCAAACCGAATCAAACTTGACTCATATATTTCCTACCACAACGTGTGTACAACACATGAAGTTCTAAATGTTGGCTTAACTTCATCTGGTGCAACAAGCTCAATAGGGATTTTTCCAACACAAATAATCTGCTTCTTGTTCGCATGATCAGATGAACATGTAGTTGTTTTGAAACTCTCAGCTATGATATGGATGCCCACATCAGCCGATGTCGCTGTGTCGACCATCCGGTGCACCCCAGACGTCCTACAAGACCACCTCGTCGCCTTAGACAAACCCTAGCCGCCACTTCTTCCTCCCTCGCGCCGTCGCACGCTCCCCCGCACACAACCGAAGCTATCGTCGCCGCGCCATCGTCACCGTCACGGCCACCGTCGTCGCCTTCGCGTGGGAGGACATCCAGGAGATCCGCGGCGGCCGGCTTCGTCCGTCCCGGGCATCAGCTCAAGCCGGCGCGGCTCGTACGCTCGGCATCGCCGTCGTCTTCATCACGTACATTGTTGGCGGCCATCGTCGATTCCCACCGTTCCCGTCCACATCCGGCCTCCCCGATCTCGTCATCCGCACCACGGTGAGGTCCTCCTCCATCCCCCCTCCTTGTACACTCGATCCGCGCCGTAGGTCTCGGTCCACGAGTTCGCCTTGGTCGTGTACGCGTGCGCGCACCCGTATGCTGCTGCCGTCCATGGCCCCGTGCCCTCCTGCTGCCGCCGCTCGCCCCTACTCCACGCTGCTTCGGCCTGCTGTCGCTGCCACCATTTGCCGCTGCTCCTGCTGCTTTACTGCTGCCTGCTGCTGCGCTCGTCGCAGCTGCTGCTGGCCGGCCGTGCCATGGCCATGGCTCGGCCATGGTTACGTGCGTGACAGCGTGAGCGTGTGCATGCAAATGCCCAGCTCGGCCACTGCTAGATGGGCTGGCCGGTTAGTTTAGATTAATTAGGATTAGATTAGATTGGATAGGTTAGTTACTAACCTTTGGCAAGTGGGACCTCCTCCTTTAATTAACCAGTTTATTTAGCCCTAGTTTATCCCGAGACAATGACACGCGGGACCCATGCACTATTCACTGCTTGACCCAGTCAATAGATTGCTCTGTTGTTGACTTTGACTTGGCCCCACATGTCTTTGACTGTGGCTGGCACTCCACAAGGTAAAAAAAAGAGTATTTTACTGTTTTATTTTCGAATTTAATTTAATATCCAGAATTTTTAGAATAATGTTTGAATCGTTGAAAATTAGTAGTAAATAATCCATAGCTCGGATGAAAAAAATTTATATATGAAAGTTGCTCAAAACGACGAGACGAACCCGGATACACAACTCATTCGTCCGCCACACGTCCTAGCATAGCAAACCTGCAACCGTCCCCCTCCGTTTCATCTGTCCGAAAATGCTAAACTTCGGGAAAACTTTCCCGGATGTTTTCTCCTTCGTTGGTATCGTATAACACTGCGTTAGAACACCCCTAGCACCGCTTATTGTCTTGTCATGCATATGTTTGCTTGTATTTACTATTTCTTCCCCCTCTCCTCTCCGGTAGACCCCGAGACCGCTGCTGATGCCCCTGTGATCGACTACGTCGACGACGACACTTCTTCTTTTTCAGCAAAGCTTCCAGGTAAGCAAACCCTTCTTGAGCATTCCGATATCGCCCATTTTTTTCCATCTCATGCTTGCATTAGAACTGCTACTGCTTTCTGTATGATCCTACTCTGATGCATAGCCTGTTTTGTACCCGTTTTCATACCTTACCTGCTTATCCTAAACTGCTTAGTATAGGTTGGTTAGTGATCCATCAGTGACCCCCACCTTGTCCCAGTTGCCTCGCTTTATGTTTGATGACTCGATCAACATGATCGACGTCCAGGCCCCGACACCGCACATCACTTTCCCCTTGTGTTGCTCGACTCTGTAGAGTTACCATCGAGTGCCGAGGGTGGAACCTCATACATCACTCCTGATGAGATCTCTGTAGTGTAGCTATCCGGTCATGGTCATCGAGGGTGGTTTCCTCCTTAACCACTTCCGTTACGGCTCTGTCGTGCAACCCCTCAAGCATGAACCTCGAGAATGGATCCTCTTACGTTCACCTTGATGATAACATCGAGTGGAATTCACCGGGGGTGATTCCTCGGGTTTTCCCCTTGGTGTTAGACACACAACTACTATGGTTACTATGACTTTACACTGAATCATGTTACTAAAGACGGGTCGGCCCCGAGGGGTACCCGCGCGAGCTTAATAGCGAGTGATGTGGAGTCGGGTTAACCTGAAAGGTGCCCGCGAGATACTTACGAGGTGCGGCCGGGCATTCTTAGCCCTTGCCGCAAGTACTCGAGACAGGGCGACGGGGTCACATCGATCGTGAGTCTCTGCTCGTTACCGCGTGCTCCTAATCCACTACAATTTGGATATTTGATCCGAGGGGCCTCTGGCCTGATAACACTAACCATCACGTGGGCATAGTATGGGCGTTCTGCGTCGTATGCATCAGCCGAAGCTTAATAGACGTCAGCGACTGAGCGGCGTGTGCCGGGTTGGACTGCGTAAGCTCCTGCCTTGATGAAGGAGGTAGCTAGGTCTGCTCACCGGCCGCGTACGCAATGTGCAGGAGTTCCTGGGGAGATGGCCCATGACCCCTGGGGGCATAGGTCTAGTCCGGCGTGTTGACCTCTCTATTAAGCCTAGGTCGGGTTGCGGCGTATTGTTTGGCCGAGGCCGGGCATGACCCAGGAAAGCATGTCCGATCGGAGTTAATTGAGCGTGGTGGGTAAGTTGGTTCACCCCTGCAGGGAAGAAAACATCTATCGATAGCTTGTCCTACGGTAACGGACACTTGGAGTTGTATCCCGATCGATACAACTAGAACTGGGTACTTGTGATGAGAAGAGAATTGTGCATGAGAAATGAATTGTGGATGAGAAATGGATAGTATGGCTCTGGGATTGCTTTCTCGCATGGAGTCGAGAAAGGATCTCTGACCGAGATTGATAACACTACTGCTACTTTACTTTATGCTACTCTACTCCCTTCTGTTGCTGCAAGATGGTGGTTTCCAGAAGATGCTAGTCATCGATAGGACTAAGCCTTTCCTCTATTCTGGCATTCTGCAGTTTAGTCCACAGATACAACCCATTTCCTTTGATATAGATGCATACTTAGTTTAGAACTGATGTAAGTCTTGCGAGTACTTTGGATGAGTACTCACGACTGCTTTGCTACCTCTTTTCCCCCCATACCCGATTGTTGCGACCAGATGACGGATCTCAGGAGCCAGATGATACCACTGATGACTATTGCTACCCCGAGGGTGCCTACTACTATGTGACGGCCGCTGGCGACTTGGAGTAGTTAGGAGGCTCCCAGGCAGGAGGCCTTGCCTTTTCAATCGTTGTTGCTTTTGTGCTAGCCTTCTTAAGGCAAACTTGTTTAACTTATGTCTGTACTCAGATATTGTTGCTTTCGCTGACTCTTTTGTGTTCGAGCTTATGTATTCGAGCCCTCGAGGCCCCTGGCTTGTAATATAAAGCTTGTATTATTTTAATTTGTGTCTAGAGTTGTGTTGTGATATCTTCCCGTGAGTCCTTGATCTTGATCGTACACATTTGCGTGTATGATTAGTGTAGGATTGAATCGAGAGCGTCACATCGAGAATACCAGGTACAACCCATAAACTCTGAAACTCTTCCGGTGACCCCGAAATGCTTCACTTCCTGTCGGAACTATTCCGAAAATTAATGAAACAATTCCACAAATAAATCCTTGATACTCTCATCCTATTAACACTCAGCAAATCATGATTACCTTAAACTTGTGACCTAGTAGGTTCGGTAAATCATATACATGAACGAAACCCCTTTGTTCAATGACTGAAAGCGGAATCGTGGATGTCCATATCGATCAATATGATTATACGAATGACATTTCAAGTGAACCTTTGGTAATTATGTGATGTTACCTTTGCTCTGTGATACTTTACAACACCCGAGGTGCATTGGTATCCTCATGCGTCATGCACATGCTCACTATATTGTCGATCCCGCTGCAGGTATTGTTCTTATTTCTCGTTGAAGTGTTCCGGCATGGATGTTGTCACACCGAGAGGTCCCTAAGAATATCTCTAAAATACGACTCCAACGTATCTGTAATTTTTTTAGCGTTTCATACTATTATATTATCAATCTTGGATATTTTATATGCAATTTTATATTATTTTTGGAAACTAAACTATTAACTCAGTGCCCAATGCTAGTTCCTGTTTTCTGCATGTTTTTTTGCTTTTCAGAGAATCAACACCAAACAAAGTCCAAACACGATGAAACTTTATGATGATTTTTTTCTGAACCAGAAGAAATCCTAGAAGGTTCAGGAGGAGGTCAGAAGATCTATAGGAGAGCCACAAGCTCACATGGCGTGCCCAGGGGGCACCTGAGCTTGTGGGACCACGCAGCTCCTGTTGACCTAATTCCACTTCTATAAATCCCCATAAATCCCAAACCAACAGAGAGCCACCCGAAACATTTTTCCCGCCGCCGCAAGCTTCTGTTCTCCCGTGATCCCATCTGAAGTCCTTTTCAGGTACTTTGTCGGAGGGGGAATCGATCACGGAGGGCTTCTACGTCAACCTTGTCGCCCTTCCGATGATGTGTTAGTAGTTCACGACAGACCTACGGGTCCACAATGATTATCTAGATGGCTTCTTCTCTCTCTTTGATCATCAATACAATGTTCTTCTCGGAGATCAATTCGATGTAACCTTCTTTTGCGGTATGTTTATTGGGATTTGATGAGTTGTGGGTTTATGATTGGAATATTCATTGAAAGTAATTGGGTCTTTTTTGAACTTTATTATGCATGATTATTATAGCTTTGTATTTCCCTCCGACCTATCCGTTTCATTTGGTCAACTAGATTGATTTATCTTTAGTAGGAGAGGTGTTTTGTAGTTGGTTCAATCTTGCGATGTCCTCACCCACTGACAGCAAGGATAGCGAGGCACGTATTTGTATTGTTGCCACTAAGGATAAAGCGACATGGTTTAATCATATTGCTTGGTTTTATTCTATCTACATCATGTCTTCTTATTTAAAGTGTTACTCTGTTTGTCATTAACTTAATACACGTCCCGTTTTTATTTACTCAACATATTATCTTTGACTAAAGTCAAACTTTAAGAGTTTAACCGATTTTGTAGAAAATAATATGAACATTTACAATAACAGATTTATATATGTGAAAATATATGCAATGGTGAATTCAATGATATATATTTGGCGATGTATATGTTAATATATTTTTCTACAAACTTGTTGAAAGTATATAAAGTTCAACTTTCGACAAACCTAATATGCGGAGTAAATAAAAACGGAGAGAGTATGATAGATGCATGCTAGATAGTGGTCAATTGGTGGAGTAATAGTAGTAGATGCAGAATCATTTATGCCTACTTGTGATGAACGTAATGCCTATATACATGATGATTGCCATGAATATCATCGTAACTATGCACTTTTCTATCAATTGCCCAACAGTAATTTGTCTACCCAGCGTATGCTATTTTTGTGAGAGATAAGTCTCTAATGAAAACTTTTTGCGGGAAGTCTCTAATGAAAATTTATGGCCCTCGGATCTATTTAAATCATATTAGTAAAATAGAAAATACTTTGTTGTAATTTTTCTTCTTTTATTTTACTTTGCAATTTATCTATCTATCATTATCAGATTTAAGAGAGAAGGGTTCTTCCTCCCCTCATCAGCCTTTTGCCTCCGTCTCTCCTTCATTAAATGCTTTGTAAATTTTCACGTGCAGAAGGGCAAAGCTATCTAATTCATGTATCCTGACAAGCCATGCCAATTGCCAACCATCATAGCCTCCTCCAAATCATTGGTGTGCTCCATCCCTAGTTGTTAAGCTTAACAGGTAATATCACCGGGAGTCATAGAACTTGCATCATATATTCAGTTTGGTGCTACAAATTTTAAAATACGGTTTTGTAGTCACCTTTTTTTGCCATCAAATCAGAGAGCTTTATTGCATGAATGTGTTTCCTGGACAATCAGCCAGAAGGCTGGTTACCAGAAATTGAGGAGTCTCGTCGAGCCAACTTTCGGTCACAGACAAAGTGCAAGCACGTTTTGCACAAAGATGTATCGGTAAGTTGGCCGCCCGATTTACATGCTGAATATCAAAAAACGGAAAATTATGAACTAGCTCTCCTATTTCTTGTAAGATAGGTGCCACAATTGAACGGGAATTGTGACGAGTGTTCCAGAGTGTCACCAACTCCAGACAGTCCACCTCCATGATCACATGCGAAAAACCTCGAAGTGCCGCAAACCGAGCTCCTTCTCGGAGTGACAAGGCTTCGATGATCAGTGGGTCTGAGATACCCACGAATGGTTTGCTCCAGGCTCCCAAAAACGCCGAGGAGGAGCTCCGATGTGATTAAAGGTTCCACTAGTTATACGTCCAACAGCAGTAGGAAGGCCCAAGTATCGCTCGCTGAAAGCCTCTACTGCAATATTCAGAATAGCTTTCAACTGTTCTTGCAACTGAGCTGGTGTGTTTGAGCTGAAATATATTGAGCTCTTCTCCCCATTCACACACTGCCCCGACGCTTCCCCATAAATTCGAAGAATGTCGTTCAGCCTTACAGCACTTTGGGATGTAGCACTGATGAAAATGAGACTATCATCTGCAAATAAAAGGTGTGTAACCCAAGGTGATTTGTAGCTGACTCTAATTCCTCTGTCTGTAAATCCACCATTATAGTACTTAAGAAGACAGGAGAAACCCTCAACACAAATAAGAAACAGATACGGCGAAACCAGGTCGCCTTGTCTGAATTCGCGGGATGGAGTAAAATAGGGTAACAATTCTCCATTAACACGTACAGAGAACCGTACTGAAGATACACACTTCATGATAAGTCGAACAAAGACCATGCTGAAACCTAGCCGAATAAGGATTGCCTCCAGAAAATTCCATTCCACTCGGCCGTAAGCTTTCATCTTGTCTAACTTGACAGCACAAGCATAATTTTTCCCTTTTTCCGCCTTCTCATTGTGTGCACACTTTCATATGCCACTAAAACATTGTCAGTGATCAGGCGACCAGGGACAAAAGTGCTTTGCTCTTCACTGATAATCAGACCCATAAATAATCTCATCCGATTAGTAATGCATTTGGCAGCAATTTTGTACAAAACCGGACAGAGAGCTATAGGTCTATATTGAGAGATTGACTGGGGGTGTCGTACCTTCGGGATCAACTAACTTGACTCAAGCGTGCAAACATGGTCACACTACGCGTATGTGGCGTATCCATGTGTATGCATCACTTGCAAGTGATGTGTTTTTACACAAAACACCGTCAAAAAGTCAACCAGAGAGACGCATTTTTGAACAAAACACCCTCATATTTTCCTATTTACAGAAAGCATGACCACAATACTATCCATATGTGCGAAAATTAAACAACAAAAAGTTGTAACAGCCCGAGACCGATTATTTCCGTAATTATTATTATATGGGTTGCTCGATGTTTTTTTTTGCATTGCATCATTTCATCATGCCACCATGTCAATAATTATTGCAACTCAAATTGCATGGATTTTTTATCCATTTAAATTGAGGGAAATTCACGTGATGATTTCTCTTTAAAACATATATCCTCCCAATACTTATAGGGAGCTAAAATAATTATTCCATTGATTTGGAATCACCCACACTTGCAATGTAATCCCCATGCCTTTTATACTTTGAGTTTGACCTCCAAACCTTGTCAATGATTCTTTCTCCATTCATCGAAGCCCCACCAAATTCCAGCCCAAAACATCGCAGCCACCGTCGTCGCCGAGGGAGACTCCGCCTTGCCCGAGGACACCCCCACAACGCAAGCAAGGTCCTCGCCGCCGCCGTCGGCCGCAGCGGCTTCGCCCTGCAGCTTCCTCCGGCGGTGGCGGAGAAGAGGGGTGTTTCTTTGGGTGGCGGCGGCGGCGCTAGATTTCCTTCAGAATGTAATTATAACGCTGAGTAATGTGGATACTCAAGTTATTCTCCAATTTTTTTGTTGCGGGACGTACAAGTGTTGTTGTCATTGTTTTCTTTCTGAAACAAGTTGGAAAGATAGCGTCACTACAGTAAATGTACAAATCCCCGCGCTTTCGAGCTATACTCGGATTCAAACCGTAGACAGACATACCGCTGATTGCCGCCAATTGCCCCGTCTCCGCGTCCCTTCTTTCTTGCTCTCCCAAATTCCCGATCTATCTCACCTCGCCCTCCACCGCATCCTCTTCCTCCCTCCCGCCGCCGGATCCGTGATCTCGCGATCGTCGTTTGATCGTTGCTCTCGCGACTCCGCGGCCGCGACCATGGCCGACACCACGGTGCTTCCCCCGTCTCTGCTCCCGCGCCCTAGCGCCGCCGCCGCCGCCAATCTGCACTCCTGCTCCTCCCGCGTGCGCGTAAACCCTGCCTTGATGGCTAATCCCGCCGCTGCCAAGAGGCCGAAGCGGCCCATGTCCGTGTGCGACGGGCAGCCGCCGGCGAAGCGCGTACGCGGTGTCTGCTCGGGGGGCGAGCTCCATGTCGCGGTGGCTGCCAACATCAAGAACAGCAAGCTTCCATGTCCCAGCAACGGCAAGGATCCGAAGAATCTCCACTCCTCTGTGATCAAGAACCAGGTCGCCCAATCTCCGGCGAGCTCGACGCAATCGAAGCCGCCGATCAGCATGCGCCAACTGATCGAGAACGCTCGCCTCGCCATGGATTGGGCGCACCCTGCCTCCGAAGAAGAGGCCAGCCGTCAGCGGGACATCGAGCATAGCAGAGAGGAGGCCCGGCGAAAGGTGGAGCAGATGGTGGACACCGTGCAGTTCAACGACCCCTGGATACATCACTCCGACGTGACCAAGTCCCCTGAGGAGCTGCTCCAAGCAAGACAGCAAGCTTGGCGTTATCAAGCTCACCGCATCGAGATGGCTCGTCGACGGGACTTTGCTCAAGCGATGCAAATCCACGGATGTGTGGTCAAGTGATCGAAGCAGAGGAAGAAATCATCAGCAGCGCAGCCTTGTTGGTGGTAGTCTTGCTTAGCTGACCAAAGCAGAGGAAGCAGAGTCGGCAATCTGCAGTGCTAGTGTTGCAAAGCAGAGTCACTAGTGCTAGTTGCAAGTGTGTAGGAGTATTTCACTGGCATGTTTTTAGTGTGCATTATGATCACAATTGATCAATTAATTAATGCAAGGGATTGTTCTATGTAAAAGCATTGGATCAGTCTGTTGTAGTATGTTTTATGTAAAAGCATTGGATGTGATGATCCCACCAAGAAGATCACTTCTGTGCTTGAACTACTATTCCAGATAACTTCTATTTTCCTGGAGAAGAACAGATATGTCTGCTTGCTGAACTTTTGAGTCCTGATGCAGAATTTACTTGTCGCATCAGGAAGGCGCCGAAAAGCCTGTTTCATTCAGACAATTGGTGTATATGCTATTTTCCTGGAGAAGAACAGATATGTTGTCTGAATTTCATATTCATTGGCATGGATCCACTGAGGTGAGGGAATTACATCATCTGAATTAGCTTCATTCAAAATCAAGTCAATTACAATGAGAAACGTTGGCAACATCCACAGGTACCTTGAGCGCCATCCACAGCTTCCCGGCTTCCTCCTGAAGAGAAATTAGGAGTTGCATATTTTGACACGCTGGGAAATGGAAAGATTAGCTCTGCACTGTACATGCACATGCTTGTAGATCCTCTGGGGTGACCGATTCTTTTTCCTCTGTAAAAGCCATTAGTTTGTATATATGCATCTTGTGTGCTAATAAAGGTTCCCAGCCAGTTCTTTTATTTGGGAACCTTCTATGAGGTTCCTGAACCAATTTTTTTCCTTTTTTCGTTTCTTGTTCTTGTTTCTGTTTCTTTATTTTTTCTTTTCTTATGTTTCCTTTTTACAGTTTTTTTTTCAAATTTACTTTTCTTTATGCCAAAAAAATGTTTATGTTTTTCAGAAATTGTTCAAAACATCACATTTTCAAATTTTGTTCACAAATTCAAAAAAATGTTTTTTCAAAAATATTTTTCAATTTTTGTTCACAAATTCAAAAAATGTTTATGTTTTTCAGAAGTTGTTCAAAAATCAAAACATCAAAAATGTTTTCATTTTCAAATTTTGTTCACAAATTCAAAAAAATGTTTTTTCAAAAATATTTGGGACTTCAAAAAATGTTCATGCCTTTCAAAAATTGTTATTGTTTTCAATTTTTGTTCACAAATTCAAAAAATGATCATGATTTTTTAGAAATGTTCGCCTTTGTCAAATTTTGTTTTGGTTCAAAATTTTATTCACAGACCCCATAAACCTGGGCCGCCGCCTAGAAATGTGCTCATTGACGACCATAGTAGCAACCACTAAATCCTCACACCTTGTTTAATTCCTAATAAATATGTGCACGAATTCAAAACATCTACAGTTAAATGGAAGACTACAACAGATCTAGTTTTCACCTGACCTGATTCTTTGTTGCTCGAATCATAAAAACTATTCTAGTTTAGTTTAGAGCAATACGTCAACAGTTGATAGGAACTGCAATTGCATTATCTTTTCCAGACAAAACAAAAGGACGATTGCTAGACTGGGCTAAGCGATTCAAGATAATTATAGGGTTAACAGAGGGCCTTGTTTACCTGCATAAAGGCTCCATTTTCTGGCTTGTCCACAGAGACTTGAAACCGCATAATATCCTCTTGGATTATAACATGAACCTGAAGCTTACTGAATTTGGATCAGCTAGAACACTGAGTTCAGATGTACTCCCTCTATATGAAATCTTTCTTTACGGAGGAACTAGCAGAAGACCGCACGAGTAGGGTCGCGGGAACCAGGTATCATCTGCTTGCTATATCAATAATCACAAATTCCCATCATTTGTGTTCAAATGTTCTAATCTTACAGTTTTGACATCCTTTGTTTCACTTTTTCAGTGATTACAAAGCTCCAGAGTATGCATCTCGAGGTGTTTACTCGATGAAGACAGATGTGTTCAGCTTTGGCGTTTTGGTTCTGGTGATTATTAGTGGCCGAAAGAATACCATACTCGACAAGCGAGGGGATACTGTTGGTGATCTTGTACGAGATGTGAATGAACTGAACATCTATTTGAAGCAAGATTTCATATAGTTCGCATTCACGAGATGTTTACTATTGTTGCCAGATTATTTTCCTTCTTTTGCGCTACAGTTATCTCATGTCAAGTGTTGAAAAACTATTTCAGGCCTGGCGTATGTGGAAGAACTTGTGGATCCGTTGTTAGGGGACGGATATGAAGTCGCTGAGATAACGAAATGCACTCAGGTGGCACTGCTTTGTGCTCAGGAAGATCCAGCAGACCGGCCTACCATGACAGATGTTGCTGCAATGCTGAACTCTGAATGCATAAGCTTACCAATGGAGCCTAAGCAACCCACCGCGCTGATCCATGGGTGTGCCGACAGAGGCACGTCATCGACATATATGGGCCAATCAAGCAGGACAATAGACATAACAATAACGAGTTCAGCTCCAATGTCGACTAGAGTTCGAATCATTCTTGACCCCGAGGTTTGATATGATGGCAAACATTCAGTAGCATATATAATTAAAAAAATGTGAGGTGAGGATTATGGGCTTTTTATGGCTCAGGTAGCGTACATATTCGAGATATCAAAGATCAGTTTTGTGGAGTGAAAATAAACATGTGTGTGTGTGGTTGGTACCAGCTACCAGACTGATTTTCCATCAGCTACATTGTAATCCAAACGTATAATGTTTCATGTTTTTCTGCTACTACTCTAGCCACTTCTTAGTGAAGTTTAGCCAGGTTTGCTCATGTTCAGTTATTCGCATGTTCTTTTATAGGGACATAGGCACATTCAATTTGAGAATGAGAAATCATCAAACTTCAGCTTGACAAGCAGCAACCACAGAGCTCGGAGTTCAGATCTGTAGCTGCACACACTACGAACACATCAGGATATCAAAATAAGTGTTGTTCAAGATAAAAAGAAATGTTCTGAATGCACAATGGTGGTTAAGATGTTAACTCTGAAAGTTAACAAGCAGGCATTCTTCTGATGTTAACTCTGATTCAGACATTCGTGCCAAAATTGATTCAGACATTCATGCCATCATGTTTAATCTTGCTCTTCTGGGCTTTATGCAAGCAATTTGAATCCGAGTCTCTTGCCGCCAGTTTTAGCTATGCATGCCTGGGCCGACTCGGATTCAAAAACCAAAGTGCGCGTTTCCCGCGTCCCCGTTTGCCTGCCTGGGCCGACTTCGACTCGGATTCAAATTGCTTGCCGCGTCTTCCGCGTCCCCGTTTTCTTGGTCGCCCTGTTTCCCAAATTCCCGATCCATCTGATCTTGCCCCCCGATCAGCCTCCCTCGATCCATCTTCCTCTCCCTCCCAACGCCGGATCGTCGCTCCTCGATCAACTCCGCTGCCGCGACCATGGCCGGCACCACGGTGCTCCCGCCGTCTCTGCTCCCGCGTCGTAGCGCCGCCGCCTCCGCTGACCTGCACTCCTGCTCCTCCCGCGTGCGCGTGAACCCCGCCTTGATGGCGAACCCCACGGCTGCCAAGAAGCCAAAGCGCCCCGGATCCGTGCGCGGCGAGCAACCGCCGCCGGCGAAGCGCGTACGCGGTGCCTGCTCCGGGGGCGAGTTCCATGTCGCCGTCCCCGCCAACATCAATAACGGCAGCAAGCTTCCGTCTCCCAGCAGCGGCAAGGATCCGCTCCACTCCTCCGGGATCAAGAACCAGGTCGCCGAATCTCCGGCGAGCGCGACGCTGTCGAAGCCGCCGATCAGCATGCGCCAACTGATTGAGAATGCTCGCCTCGTCATGGATTGGGCTCACCCTGCCGCCAAAGAAGAGGCCAGCCGTCGGCAGGACATCGAGCGCAGCAGAGCAGAGGCCCGGCGAAAGATGGAGCAGATGGCGGACACGGTGCAGTTCAACGACCCCTGGATCCATTACTCCGACGTGACCAAGTCCCCTGAGGAGCTGCTCAAAGCAAGACAGCACGCATGGCGTTATCAAGCTCACCTCCTCGAGATGGCTCGTCGACGGGACTTTGCTCAAGCGATGCAAATCCAGGATGAGCGCTCGGGTGATGGAAGCAGAGGAAGAAATCATCAGCAGTGCAGGCTTGCTGGTGGTAGTCTTGCATCAGAGGAAGCAACTTCGAGTTAAGCTAGTCCTTCCTAAACCATTCACATGTGAGTTTCATTTAATCTTTGCATCTCTAGATTCTGCACTTAATCACCAAGATTTCTAGTGTTCTTTCAATCCCTTTCAGTCATTAGTAATTTTACAAGAGTGTCAGCAGAGTCTCCATCTAGCTAGGCAGCAAAAACCTTGTTAAGATGTGTACGGCATAGTTACACTACATCCACACCTGGTCCTAAGTAAGGGTTTAAGTAAATAAAGGGCATTTTCAATAAATCAAAGTAAAGCAGATGAGCCTAAAAAGGAAGCTCATGTACTGCAATTCCGGCACGAGACAGAGCGTAAAACGCACTCGCCGCAAAATCAAAAACGCCCGTTTGCTACCCGGCTTGTAGCAGGAAAAAAGAGTAGAATTGAACTTGTCGATACACACAGTAATCATGTGAGCTGCCTAGCGTCTGGAGACTATGCTGACTCTCCTGTAAAATTAATCTTGGCTGACTTGGATTCTTAGGCATTGGCGTCGTGGTGAGTTAAAGTTGCAGTTTCTGACGAGTAGCATTGGTTGGTGAACTCTTGTGTGTATGTGTGAGTGAAGCTTTGAGCTAAGAAAGTCCTTGATGTACCGACTATCAAGTCATACTGTAATCAATTTTGGATATGAATGAGAGAATTGTCGGTCTGAATTTTGCAGAGCATTTGAGTAATCTTTTCGTATCTATTTATTCTTGTATGCTTCTGTGGCTTCTTAAAGCATTCTGCTGCTCTAGTCGGAAAAGTGTGTACTGAGGCACAGATCCAATGGATTCATCTCTGATTTCACAATACTTCGTTTGAGTGGTGATGCAACATGTTTGAAAAAGAGTAACTAGTCAAGAATGTGAAAAAGGTGGCATCATATTGCAGCCATCTGTCAAACTCTACACCATCCTTGAAGAAGGTCTCTCGTTCAGTCGCTTGGTGTTCCTTTGGCTCTACAACATTGCCTGTCACTGCTGCTTCACCTAGCATGAAGAAGGTGACTCCAGTTTCAACTCTGCGTGCTAAGGGGAATGCGGGATCTCAGCTGCAAAATCCCGAAGCAAAACCGTATTGTTGTTGCTTCACCAAACAAGCAACCAATTCCTTTCTTGAGTCCGTGTGGGTGAACCTTCAAGTCAGCAGTTTTTCAGTAGCTGAGAAAATCAGAGGAGGCAAAGGATAAGATACAAGTTGCAAATGCGTAGGAGAATTTCACTGGCATGTTTTCCAGTAATGCGAGTGAGATTCTTAATTTGACCGTGAATCAGTTTGAATTACGATCACAAATGATGATTTATGCAAGGGATTCGGTTTATGTAAAACCATTGGATTGGATCACAATTATGATCAGTCTGATGTATGCAAGCATCTGCCACTAGATCTCTTTCCATGTTTTCATCTGATGTGTGCATCTGATGTATGTACAGCTCGCGTGCTTCCTCTCTGAATTTTGCAACTGCTGCAATTTTCGTTCAGTACAGTTGCTGTATATGCCAGACCAGTTTCATGTGCACACTGCAGAGAAAATCAATACTTGACGACGGCAATGGTGTTTACTTCATTGATTATCATATTCATTTACATTGACCCACTGAGTTAAGGGAATTACAATGCATCATCTGAATTCAAAATCAACTCAACTACAATGAGAAACATTGGCAACATCCAGAGGTATTGCAATTCTTCCTCCTCTGTAAAGGCCAGTAGTTTGTTTGTATCTTGTGTGCTAATTAAGGGGCTTGTGTGTAAGAGCTGGACCTCCTTTTAGCATAAGCTTGCAAGTTTGCAGCGTCAAGATGATGCAGACACAAGACAGTCCTGTTCCTGGTTGTCTGACTTGCAGCAGCTCTGAACTTCTGGGTTAATATGGATGTTTCCTTCCCTAAACAGCACTTGTCATCATCAGGGAAACGAACCACCAGTTAAAAAGATACTGTAGTAAGTAGTATGGTCATCTTGAATGGTCAAAACTTAGGCAGCGACACCATCCCATCCATCTTTGACTGGCCATGCCCAGTCATTTGTCTCCAATTCTCAAGGCAAAACTTCCAGCAAGACATTCAGGAACACTAGCCATCGGTGTAAGTGTAACGCTACTGACAATAGTTCATACCCTTCAACGGCCTGTACGCTGCAGGTCAAACCGGGGGCACCTTCTTTAGCGGCTACGGAGTATCTTCCATGTACAAGCGCGATCCTGTTCCAGGGAGCACACCACAGGTTCAGAGCCCAGTTCCAGACAGTCAGTGCCGTTGGAAATGATGCCATGAGAACCGGTGGTGGCTTGCGCGTGCTGCCTGCCTCACCATGGAAAGCCGGCAGTCAGGTAACATGGTGTTGCCATCCTCTCTTTCCAACTAGCAGCAATAAAACTTGTAAAACAACATCAACAACACTCGTAAAAGTTTATCCTTCCATGTTTTGTTATACAAGCTATTATATTCTACCACTACATGCTAAAGGGAGCTCAAGCAAAATTACACGCAGCTCCCTTTATTACTACACACATACACAGGACGCAAGCAAACCAACCAATCAATGGCCTTTACAGAGCAACCAAAAGAATCGGCCTCCCCCGGAGCTTACACAACATGTACAGAGCTAATCTTTCTGTCAAAATGCCCACCCTTGGTCTCTCTTCGGTGCCGACCTGCGTCTGCCTAGTGGTGGTCGTCGGGCAGGAAGAGGTACCGGAACGTCGAGTCGAACGGGACGACGGTGAAGCTGCGGAAGCCGAGGAGCCGCTGCTTGCGCGACGACGTGGTGTCCTGCACCGCCGCGACCTGGGCCGGCGTCAGCTGCCGGCAGATCCAGTCGGCCAGCAGCGAGTCCTCCACCGCGCCCTTGCCGTAGCTCTGCAGCAGCGCCGGGACAGTGAGCTTCCCCTTGTCGTTGATCCCGACCGACGCCCGGATGTAGTCCCTCATCGACTCCTGCAGCTGCTGCCGAACGTTCTCGGCCGAGAAAATCCTCACCTGTCACGTACGTAGCAAGTTGTTTCATCAGGTTAAAAAATGCTTTGCAGCAACGGTCGGTTGTGCTTGTAGCTCTGGTTTATTTAACTAACACATTGCCGGTGTATACTTGTTGTTGACAAGATGAGCTCATCCACTTACAGCAGGTGAGGAGAACATCCCGCTGCTCAGTGCAAACAACGCCAGGGGCTCCACGTCGTCGACCGAATACCTCTTGTGCTCCTCGGTGACTCTGAACTTGTGAAGGGCTAACATCAAAGACTGCAAAGGGAGGGAAAACGGTAAGATGAATGAATGTTGACTTGCATGACAAAGAAATGAGATCGACAAATGAGGAATGGATAGTACGATCTGTGGCCGGTGTGCTGGGTTCTTCATCTTTAGGATTATAAACTCTATTTCAGCTGCACTGAAGGACTGCCCACCAACCTTGTAACAGGCCTGCAACATTAGCTTAAGTTTGTTATTGATATGTAATGAAATAAACCTGGCTATAACCAAATAAGTGCTCCATTAGACAAACCTTCTGCATTAGCGAGAAAAGCTTAATGTCGTTCCCGGGGACTCCATAAGCTAAATATGCCTGCAAGAAAATATGCACATAATTTGGCATGTGAGCAGCCAAGAATATATAACAGCAACACATGGCCCGTGAATAATTGACAGTGGGGCATAAAGCAGCAACTTGTTTTTTAACACATAATTCAGTGGAACTGCTGAGTATTTAAAATCACCACAACAACTATTGTGACATAACACTAACTATTGCCTTCAAAACTCCTACTGACAAAAAAAATGAACACGATTTGCGAACAAAGAAGAAATACTTTTCATCTTTCCATGTATGCTAAGCAATGGATGGTACTTACATGCATTATTAGGGCATTGTAAAGGTTGATCCAAAACGCTAACCGCTCGTCACAGTTCATACGGGCAGGATCAACCTTTGATAGTTGCTCCACAAGGGACCTGCAGATAAAGAATAATTAAACAGTTAGATCATGCCATGACATGAAGAACATCCTTTGTTCAGATAACCAACACCATAGTGCTCTATTGGACTTATAAGGTAAAAACAAGCACTTTTGAGACCTTCATTTACAAAATGTAGCTTTTGTGGTCACATTTTTTCAGTAAATGATACTACATCATGTCATGTGCTCTATTGTTACTCCAGGCTGTCTCAAATAATTTTCCCTCCAGTTCATCTAAATTCTGTTTGACTATTTATGTAAGCATGCAATTAGTTCATTAGTATTAATTTCTTTAGGCAAGGGTTCAACAAGAAACCTGAATTTTTGGAGAGCATCAGATGCATATTCAAGCTGTTCCTTGCATACATTCATCCAAGATACTTCGGCTACTGAACAGTACTTCCCAATGTCTCTTCGAGCTTCCTTCCCATTAACACTGTATGGATCAAAGTTCCCCACTTCATCTATAATATCTTCATCGTGATCTGAATCAACTGAAGGGCTTCGCAGCACTGAGGCCATTAAAGATGAATCTGACACAGACGTAAATGTAGAGCCAGATAAACATCCCGCTGATGAAGACGAATTATCAGAAGACAACTTTGGTGATATCTTCGACGATCGAGATAAATGAAGGAAGATATCTCTCATGCAGCGCACCATCTCTCCAGAGAGCTGATTTGGATTGTTGCACATGTTTCCATTCATGCTGTGTTTCTTCGGATCAGGTTCCCTAAATGACAATGCATCTATTCCAAGATACTCTTTGCCATCCTTCTCTGTAGAGCTTGGCTCTTGCATCTGCAGGAACAAGAAGATTTTACTTCACTGACAACTTTAAATATTTTGCATAGAACATAAACTACTGGTAAATAGGCATGAAGTAGGACCTCTTCATCTTGGTGTTTTTCTAGAAATATATTTAAACTGACGTCTTGGTGCTCTTCTAGCTGCCCACTTGTAGACATCTTCTCCCTATTTTCACTCTCTTTTTCAACATCGTGCCGTTCTTCAAGTTCAGGGTATAGATATTCTTCCATTGACTGAACTGACTCATATTCCTCCAACTTAAAATCTCTTAACGCCGATGTGTGCTTTGAAAGTAAAACAAACAAACCGTCAGCAATTCCGGACAGAAATAAGGACTTCCCAATGAGATTATTGCTACAAAGAGAACTTACTTCATCCCCTGTGCATTTACTAGTTGATGGTGTCGATAGTAAGCATTCTGGATTACTTTCTACTAGTAACCTTTCAGTCCTTACATGACACAGCTGGTAGCGTAAATCGCTTAGATCCGTCTCGAGCTTTGAGATAGTGATTTCTAAAGAGGATATGCTATCTACGAGCTCCTGCGCCTGGAAATAAGATGTTAAAAAATAATATTCGATGGTGGCCATCTACAATCACAAGTAAATTACAAACATATGTACCATGTATTTGTGGCAAAAAAAAAAAAGAATACACTGATGTGTGCAGACCTTGTTTGGTAGCTTTGTGGAAGATTTAAGTATCAGCTCGGCATCGTGTGTGATGGCATCTGTCAACGCCAGATGCATGTCGATCTCTTCCTGGAGCTGCCTCTGCAAATTCCTGACCTGTGGCATGTAATCACATCTGAGAATACTGGATCTCATTCCTTTGAAGTTGCACAATATATGTCCCAAAACCAAAGTTACGTGTAATATATGTATAAATTCAGCAAATTAGCTCCAGTAAATGTCAAGCATAACCAGTTCATTTTGAGGATCATTCCCATTCCCATTTCCCAGAAGGAATTTTCAGCCAAACAAAGGACCACAACATGCTGTCACAACTCACAACACAAATGAAAGCATGATCCTTTCAGCTGTAAACAGCATCACAGTAGCACAGACATCGAAATTGTAGAGAAGATGAAGCAATTATGGAAGGCAACTCACTTCCTGCTCGAGCTGCGATCTGTACCGCCGCATGCCGCCCCTCCAGGCCCCTTCCCTCTTGCCGCCACCATTGCTGCTATCATCCTGCAATGGGAACACCACACCAGTTAATCAGGTTCATGGATCACCTGAAACATTCCAGTGAACAGGATTGCCGCCGGGTGAAACCAATCGGCCGGGGAGGAGAATGCAGACAGTTGGCGCGGCGAACAGAGTGGAAACTCACAAATTTCCTAGCGAGAGCAGGTGAAAAACTACTGGAGTACTAGTAGCAAGCAAAGGGGAAAGTGGCATCTCGTCTTGGGGGCCCTCGAATTCAGCACGCGGGCAGACAGCTTGTCTGAAGCTGATGATTCGCGCTGCTGCTGCCAATGGCGGGGAATGCACAAAAACAACACCTTGTTTGCAGAATTCCCGGAGCGGAAATTCTAATTCTCGGTGCGGGGAAGCAAGAAATCGGACGTTGACTGTACGGGCGCGACGCATTCATTCACCAGAGAAGAAAGGAGTTGGGGTAGAAGAGGAGAGACCAACCGCGGAGCAGCTCGCCGACACCGACGCCTCGCCGCTCCCCGCCGCGAGACGCGCCGGGCGCTCCTGCTCCTGCTCCGGCGGCGGCGGCGGCGTGGGGCACGCGTCGCCGCCCGACCTCCGGCCGCCGCGGCCCATCCGCTGCATCGCCCTCTGGATCGAGCCGCCCCTGCGCGCGCGGGCCAAGAAAAGCAGCAGCAGCTTTGGTGAGCGAGCAGGAAAACACCCAAATCAAGAGCGCGGAAGCATACGAACGGGGGAGGGGCAGGGGCTGACAGGGTCACGGAGGCGCGCATCTTGTCGGACGCCGCGGCCACGGCCGCCGCTGCCGCCAGCGCGTCCTCCGCGCGGACGCACAGCATCCACCACCGCCCTCCTCCCGGCTCCAGACACAGACAGCGAGAGAGCCCTCCCACCGCGGCTCAGCGACGCGCGGTACGTACTGGCCGCGGCACTAAACTAAGCGCCTCCGGAGAGCCGGACACCGGCAAGGGAACGGGGCAAACGACAAGGGTGGCTGGCAGCAAAGCCTATCTACCCGTCGCTCGCTAATGACCGTGGCGGCGATGCGCTTTGTGCTGGCGATCATGGCGCCGTGACGACCGGCTTAGCTCACACACGCTATCACACTGGTGAGCTCGTAGCGAGTGAGCCCACGACGCCGCGCCGCAAATAATGGTCTCGGGGACGAGGCACGGCGCCGCAGGCCAGGGGCGTCTCGTCGATCGGTCGGTCGGTCGACGAGGTTCCCAGATTTGATTTTGGCCGCGGACCGGTTTGTTGGTGGAGTTGGTGAGGGGGACGGCGTGGCGTGGTGGGATGGATCGGGTCTTTGGCTTGGCCGGCTGCGCTACGGCCGGTCTGGGAAAGGAGACGCGGCTCGTGCCGTGTCGCGTTGCGTGCTGTGCTGATTGATTGTGTTGGACTGTTGGTGGTACTGTACGTACTCCTAGGAGGAGGAGTAGAGTAGGTGTGCGGTTTATGTTTGTGTCCATGGATGAAAAATGGTGGCCAGGCCAGGTGGTCACGCTCTCTTCTGATCTGGACTCAACTCGTGAGAATTGCGCCTTTGCCAGGTGGTGGGGCTCCTTCTCCTCTGCTGCTGCTGCTGCGTAACTTCGTTCCGGGCCAGTGAAGTGAGCTTGAGCTACTGCAGTAAGATCAACTTCAACGACCCAAATGGACGCGCGCTTTGTCTGTTTGGGTCGGCTAGATAGACGTGTGCGTCCGCATAGTAAATTGGGTCGGCTTGACCGTTCAATGAGGAGGCCGACCCAAATGTGCCGCCGTGGAAAAAAATTGCACGAAATAAACATAAATAAACATAAAATGGCCGGTCAAACGCCGGCCAAATTCCACCTAAATCTAATAAACATTAAAAAAAGTCTGCGTCCGCCTGCTGCCGCCCGGCACGCTGTCCTTGACGTCGTCGGCCTTGCTCTTGCACTTGCCGTCGACGCCGTCGTCGTCGGTGAGGTTGATGAAGACCGGAGCAGGGCCAGCCCACCCGAACGCCGCCTGGTACGCTGCCAGGGCAGCCTCCTCCGGCGTCTGCTGGGGCGGCGGCATTGCGGCAAGCCGCGCGCGCTCCTCCTCCTCCTCCTCCTCGAGCCGGAGCGCCTCCCTGTCGTGTTGGAGCATGGCGTCGTAGCGCATCTACTCCTCGTCGTCGGCCTGCTCCTGGCGGAGCAAGTGCTCCTTCCATCGCTCGAGGTGGGCCGCCTCCTCCTCCGACATCGTGGCGAAGTGGACGGGAGACGCGCTCACCCACTCGCGGTACTGACCCGTCCACGAGTAGGCCTCCTCCGGCCAAGTGGGTGGAGGCGGGCAGCGCTTACGCATCGGCTCCGGCTCCGGCTTGGACTGGACGG
This sequence comes from Triticum aestivum, assembly GCF_018294505.1. Taxonomy (NCBI): domain Eukaryota; kingdom Viridiplantae; phylum Streptophyta; class Magnoliopsida; order Poales; family Poaceae; genus Triticum; species Triticum aestivum. Next base: position 632,351,365 of record NC_057812.1, on the reverse strand, counting down.
GCGGCGACGGTGGCGGTGGCGGCACGAAGAGCATGGTGTGGACAGAGTCCCCCGCTGCCGACAGGGCAAGGGCTTGCTCCAGCCCATCCCAGTGGGCGTCCTCCTCGAGGTGGCTAGCCTCCAGCGCGTGCTGCAGGGCCTCCTCGAGGACGGCTTGGTACTCCGCCTCCATGTCCTCGGGCTCTACCTGTGGGGCCGGCGGTGAGAACGACGTCGACACCCGAGCGTCGTTGCTCCTCGTGTTCGAGGGCGAACCACGCCTCCCAGTTGGGATAGTCGGCGTACTACTTTGGCAGCCGACGCTGCTCCGGCATGAGCTGCGCGCGGCGCCTGCGCATCTCGTCGTCGTGCGCCCGTTGGGTACGAGGAACCGCCGGCACCGGGATCCGCTGCGGATCCAGATGCCAACGGTGCGACAGCGTGACATCGGGGGACGGCAATGGTTGCCTGTACTCCCAGTGCCACCACGCTTGGTGCATCGGGATGTGCAGGCGCTGGCGACCAGGGCGGAAACGCGTCGCCACCGAAGGAGGAGGAGGAGGAGGAGAAGGGGAGCACGGGAGGACGAGGCGCCGGGGGTGCCCTTGCCCTTGCCCTTGCTGCTGCCAAAGAGGCCCATGGCTAGGGTTTGCGGACGCCGGCGAGGAAGCAAAGGGAGTGGGGGGGGGGGGCAGATGTGGATGAGACCGACCCCGCCGCAAGCGTGGTTAAAAAAAGACGCTTCCACTGGCTGACGCGTGAGCCCGCTGTCGATGGTCGTCATAAATAAGATGACCGATAGCGGTTGGGTGACCGCCAGATTGGGACGCGGCGGACGGCGAGGAGACGCGCGGCGCGTCTGCTTCTTCCGCGCCGACGCATTTTAGGGGCAAATTTGGGCCGGAAATGGGTCGGCGCGGACGACAGACGGGCACGATTTGAGTTTGGGTCGGCGTGTTGGATCCACGCCGACCCAAATAAACGCGGGCGGATGAAATGGATCGCTCCATTGGAGTTGCTCTAATAGTAGTAGTTGTTGTAGATCGTGATCTTGTCGCTTTGGTGAAAGAGAGAAGGATCCGTTCGTTGACGTCGCGCGTGAAACTTGTTGCGTCCGTACCACCCAAGCGGCGGCAGCAGCATCGGATCGGGATCTCCGCCGGGAGGGGAGGGTGGTCGAGCGGAGCCGAGCCAGCGAGCGCGCGCGCGCGCGGGGCGGCCGGCAGCAGCCTTTTTCGCGCGCGCGCGCCGGGCGACTCCGTGTCCGTCCGTCAAAAGCAGAGCCGTTTTCTACTCCACGGTGACGACTGGCCAGCGCTCGTAGAATTAATCCGCCCGCGCGTGCAGCCTCGCTCGTCGAGCGTCGGAGGCTAGGGCGCATTTTTTTTTAACCCGACTCAGTGCGGCCGGCACGCCGCACGGCACGGAGGAATGCGACGGGGGTCTATTCTGAGGCGCGGTCCACTGTGCGCGGCGTGCGTGGTCCACGGTTTGCACCGTGGTGGCAGCCTACTGTTCACGCATGTCCGGCAACAACTGCTGGCCTGCTGCTGAGTGAAGTCTATTTTAAACCTGAAGATTGTAGAACTCGTCAAGAACAAACCCTTATCTTAAAATCCCTTAAGTCTGTACCCTGTACTCATGATCCTGGTCTGATCCCGACCCTGAACCTGTTTGGCAAACCGGGAAAAATTTCATCCCGCCCAAGATCAGAGTCTAATCTCACTTACATCCCTATCCCACGTGTCATATCCATTGTCTATTCCTAATGCCTTTCTCTTTCTCTATTGAAATCAACGTAGCCGTGCTTGTGCCGCACTGCTCCGCTTTGCCAACGTTATGCACCCCATGCGCCGTCGGGCCGCCCGTTGCCAACAACGTCGTGCGCTCCAGTCTATGCCAGGACCCGGGCCGTGCGCCGGTAGGACACCTCCTGCCGAGGAGTTCGTGCTCTGGTCATGAGCGGAGGAGAGCAAGATGATGAAGTGCTACCCGCACATCAGTGCGCCCCTCGTCGTGAAGACGTGAAGTTCGTGGGGTAGCATCGCATCGAGCTGCGTGTGCGACCACGGCTTCTGCTTCGTATGTGTTGAGACAGTTTGTTCTGCATGCGACGTTCAGGAACGTCTCCTAATCTCTCTCAGCTGATTAGTTTGATTATAAGAGTTAGTTGAGCTAGTGTGTTGTGTACACCCCATGTATATGTAACCGGTTGATGTGAATACTGAATGAGTTGCATCTCAAAGCTTTTCAGGCTTCTACAGTATGCACCGAGCAGTTCAGAGTTGCCTGCCGCCACAAGGTCTACTGGCTTTGCCTCGATAACTAGAGTGCATGCATGGGTTGCAACTGATAGCGATACGCCGCTGGCGACACTAACGAGTAACGCCCTGGGCTGCGCACGATGATGAGTGCTTCATCTAGAGTCCTCCATAGAGCACTAGAGCACCATGGCATCGCGCGCAACGGCAACCAATTATGTTAGACTATGTATAGCTTCTGTATCTATGTACGTATATGGTACATATTGTAACACAACCATTATATATAATGAGATAAGCCATCCCTAGAGGGTTGTGCTGGTTCCCCAAAACTTATTGTCTTACATGGTATCACGCTAGGTTACGATCGCTTCCGCTTCTAAACCCTAATACCCGCACCGCCGCCGCAGCCGCCGCAGCCTTCACCGCCGCCGCCGCGCCACCGATCGCGCCGCCGCCATGTCGAGCGCCGCCACCACCGGTTCCACTGCTGCGGGCTTCCTCCCGGCCTCTCTTGCGGCTCTGCTCAACCTCCCGCTCGATGCCGTCTCTGTTCCGGCTCCGATCGGGACAAGGAGCATCGGCTCCGTCTTCTCCACGCCGCCGGCGCCCTCGCTTGGGCGTGACCTTGTGGTCCACACCGCGGCGCCGCCGTCCGCTGCGGACTCCGCAGGCGTCGTCCCGCCGCTCCTGCCGCAAGCGGATCACACTGCCCCGCTGGCGGGGTTGGCGGCGTCCGCCCCGGCCGCGGGCCTTGCGGCGTCCGCACCGGCCGCGAGCTTTGCGGCGCCCGCCCTGGCTGCGGTCCCGCCTCCTCCCGCATCGGCTTCGGTGCCTCCGGCTGCCTCCATGGTGTTTGCACCCCAGGCAGCCTCCTCGATGGGATTGTCTTCGCCGCCGCCGTTTCACTTCGGTCATCTCATCACCATCAAGCTCTCCGCCGACAACTACATCTTCTGGCGTGCGCAGGTTCTCCCGCTCTTGGGGAGTCACTACCTGCTAGGCTACGTCGACGGATCGCTTCCCTGCCCACCCGCGCTGGTAGACAGCATGCACGGTCCGGTCTACAATCCGGCCCATCGCGTCTGGACGGGGCAGGACCAGGCGAACCTCTCCTCCATCCAGGGGTCGCTCTCGCCGGCAGTTGCCGGCCTTGTTGTCTTCGCGAAGACGTCTCATGAGGCCTGGACCATCCTTGAGCGCACCTTTGCAGCGCAGTCCCAGGCTCGTGTCTCTGCACTCCGTCGTCAGCTTGGAGAGTGTCAGAAGCTTGACTGCACTGCCACTGAGTTCTACAACAAGGTCAAGGGCCTCGCCGACACATTGGCCTCCATTGGACAGCCCCTCACCGACTCCGAGTTCAACTCGTTTATTGTCAATGGTCTTGATGAGGAGTATGATGCCTTAGTCGAGATCATCAACGAGCGGGGCAACTCGACACCCATGCTGGCACACGAGGTTTTCTCTCGGCTCCTTCTCACTAAGCAACGGGTCGAGACTCGCCGCACCAGGGGCACTGGCTCCCTCTCGGCCAACGCCGCCACCAAGGGTGGCCGCTCTTCTTCATCACCCCGGTCTCCCTTGGGGCTGCCACCGTCGCCCGCCTTGGCCCCCCTACCTACTGCGACCTTACCGGGGGCTGGCGGTCCACGTGTGTGTCAGCTTTGTGGCCGCGATGGGCACTGGGCCTCCAAGTGTCATAAGCGCTTCCAGCGAAGCTTCCTTGGTCTTGGCAATGACGGCAAAGATACACGCAACAATGCCCGTCAGGTCGCCATGGCTGATCGTCCCGCGCCGCAGAAGCAACAGGGACACACTCAGTCCTACTCCATCGATCCACACTGGTACATGGACTCTGGGGCGACAGAGCATCTAACCAGCGAGATGGGGAAGCTTCACACTCGTGAACCCTATCATGGCTCCGACAAGATCCACACCGCCAATGGAGCAGGTATGCACATCTCTCATATTGGTCAAGCATCTCTTCTCACTAGACATGCCAATAGGAGTCTTCAGCTTCGCAATGTTCTTCGAGTTCCATCTGTGACCCGTAATCTTCTTTCAGTTCCTAAACTCACACGTGATAATAATGTGCTTTGTGAATTTCACCCTTTTGATCTTTTTATTAAGGATCGGGGCACGAGGGACATTCTTCTTAGTGGGCGGTTGTGCCAGGGCCTCTACCGTCTGGAGCATCCTGGTGTCGCTCGTGTTTTCAGTGGAGTTCGGGTCTCTCCGTCACAGTGGCATGCTCGTCTTGGTCACCCGGCCACACCTATTGTCCGTCATATTTTGCGTCGTCATGAGCTTCCTAGTTTGTCTAGTCATAAAGATGTAGCAGTGTGTGATGCTTGTCAGCAGGGGAAGAGTCATCAACTTCCTTTTTCGGAGTCCAGTCGTGAGGTGAAACATTCTTTAGAACTTGTGTTTTCAGATGTATGGGGTCCTGCTCAGACTTCTGTCAGTGGTCATAATTACTATATCAGTTTCGTTGATGCTTATAGTCGCTTTACCTGGCTTTACCTTATTAAACGCAAATCTGATGTGTTTGATATTTTTGTTCAGTTTCAAAAACATGTTGAACGTCTTCTCAAGCACAAAATTGTTCATGTCCAGTCAGACTGGGGGGGCGAGTATCGCAACCTCAACTCTTTCTTTCAGTCGCTTGGGATAACTCATCGTTTAGCATGTCCACATACACATCAGCAGAATGGTTCAGTCGAACGTAAGCATCGTCATATTGTTGAAGCTGGTCTTACTCTTTTGGCCCATGCATCTGTTCCGTTTCGGTTTTGGAGTGATGCTTTCACCACTGCATGCTTTCTCATCAACCGTACTCCTACTCGTGTTTTAAACATGAAGACTCCCATTGAGGTTCTCCTTAATGAACAACCTGATTATACCTTTCTCAAGGTATTTGGGTGTGCTTGCTGGCCGCATCTTCGTCCATATAACAAGCGCAAGCTTGAGTTTCGTTCTAAGAAGTGTGTTTTTCTTGGCTATAGCTCTCTTCATAAAGGTTACAAATGTCTTCATGTTCCCACTAATCGTGTCTATATATCTCGGGACGTCGTGTTTGATGAGCATGTTTTTCCCTTTGCCAACCTTCCTGTGTCCACTGTCGAACCACCATCCCTGCATTCATCCTCTGTTGCTTCTGACCAATTTGATGATGTTGCATACTCTCCTTTGCTGTTACCTAACCATGGTGCAGGAACCGGACGTGGAGCTCGTTTGGAGCTGTTGGAGGATTCACCATCATCATCGTCGTCTTCTGGTGGGCACGTCGATCGCCCTATGTTGCATGGCATCGATTCGCGTGCCCATGCATGGTCACCCGACGAGCCCGTCGCGCCGAGCATCTCCACTGCTCGGTCCGTTTCGCCAGCGGCCGCCGAGTCGCCCGCGGCTCGGCCCGTCACGCCGTCTTCGCCTGCGGCTCGGCCCGTCACGCCGTCTTCGCCCGCGGCTCGGGTCCTCACGTCGCCTTCATCAGCGGATCAGCCCGCGACACCGGCCGCGCCACGGCCCACTATGCCGAGCTCGCCATCGGCCCGGTCTGTGATGCCGGAGTCGCCAGCTGCTTCGTCTGCTCTGCCGGTTTCGCCGGTGGGTCGGCCTTCTTCGCCAACCGAGTCCGAGGCTACCGTGACTGGCTCCTCGTCACCGGCTGACTCGTCAACGTCGCCGTCCTCCAGCCCGTTGCAGGCTGCTCCGTCGACCTCGGTGGTTCCTGTGTCCCGACCACAAACACGCAGTCGCAGTGGCATTTTCAAACCTAAGGAACGTAAGGATGGTACGGTTTCTTGGTTGGCTGCTTGTTTGGCTGCTGCTGTTGCGGATCCATCTTCTGAGCCTCGCTCATATCAGGCTGCCCTGCGCATTCCACATTGGCGAGAGGCTATGGAGCAGGAGTTTCATGCTCTTCTTCGTAACAAGACATGGACTCTCGTTCCTCCACCACCACGGGTAAATGTTATTGACTCAAAATGGGTATTCAAAGTGAAGAAGCATTCGGATGGATCTATTGAGCGTTACAAAGCGCGACTTGTTGCTCGCGGTTTTCGGCAGCGTCATGGTCTTGACTATGAGGACACCTTCAGTCCTGTCGTCAAGCCTACCACTATTCGGCTTCTTCTCTCCATTGCTGTTTCTCGTGGTTGGTCACTTCGTCAACTTGATGTGCAGAATGCTTTTCTACATGGATTTTTGGAGGAAGAGGTTTATATGAAACAGCCGCCTGGTTTCTCTGATCCTGATCGTCCTGACTATATCTGTCGTCTTTCCAAAGCACTATATGGTTTGAAGCAAGCTCCTCGTGCCTGGCATGCCCGCCTTGCCTCTGCCCTTCGTGCTCATGGGTTTGTGTCGTCTACTGCTGACACTTCGTTATTTCTTCTACAGAAGCCATAAGTCACTATGTATCTTTTGGTATATGTCGATGATATTATCCTTGTCAGCTCTTCTCAGTATGCTGCTGATGCTCTTGTCTGCTCTCTTGGTGCTGATTTTGCGGTCAAAGATCTTGGAAAGCTTCACTACTTTCTTGGAGTTGAGGTCACTTCTCGTGCTACTGGTCTTGTCCTTACGCAGAAGAAGTACTCCTTGGAGTTGTTACAGAGAGCTGGCATGCTGAAGTGCAAACCGACCACCACACCCATGTCGTCTACCGACAAGATAACAGCTATTGATGGTGAGCTTTTGTCTCCTGCGGATGCCACAGAGTACAGGAGTATTGTTGGTGGACTTCAGTACTTGACGATCACGAGACCAGATATCTCTTATGCTGTTAACAGGGTTTGTCAGTACCTTCAGGCTCCCAGAGATACTCATTGGGCTGCTGTTAAACGCATTCTTCGTTATGTTCAGTTCACCCTGACATTTGGTATGCATATTCGGCCGACTTCCTCTCGGGTCCTTTCGGCCTTCTCTGATGCAGATTGGGCTGGTAGCCCAGATGACAGGCGATCCACGGGGGGTTATGCAGTATTTTTTGGCTCTAATTTGATCGCCTGGAGTGCTCGGAAACAGGCTACTGTGTCACGTAGCAGTACTGAAGCTGAGTACAAGGCTGTGGCTAATGCTACTGCAGAGATTATTTGGGTGCAGTCTTTGCTTCAGGAGTTGGGTTTGTCTCAACCACAGCCTCCTATTCTTTGGTGTGATAACATCGGTGCTACATACCTTTCTGCAAATCCAGTATTTCATGCCCGAATGAAACACATTGAAGTTGACTATCACTTTGTACGGGAACGTGTATCACAGAAGCAACTCCAGATCAAGTTTATCTCATCTAAGGATCAACTTGCAGACATCTTCACTAAGCCTTTACCGCTGCCACAGTTTGAGGCTTGTAGGCGCAATCTTACCCTTCTCAGTTCTTTAGAAAGTGGCTAAGATTGAGGGAGGGTGTTAGACTATGTATAGCTTCTGTACCTATGTACGTATATGGTACATATTGTAACACAACCATTATATATAATGAGATAAGCCATCCCTAGAGGGTTGTGCTGATTCCCCAAAACTTATTGTCTTACAAATTGGGAGTGCGCTCGCACGAGAGTTGCCCAATCCAGACAAAGACACTGGCGGCAAGCTGAGACCTGAGAGTCGCGTCACCGGGCGTGTGTGTGGCCGAGATGTCCAGCCAGGAGTTGCTCTCCGGGCCGCCGTTGTCACTTGTGCACGAGCATGGATTGCATGTGAACGATGCAGGTCTTGCCAATGCGAGGAATGGAATTCACCGCAGCGTGCGCATGCTAGTCTTGCCGGTGCAGCGCCCGAACGGCGTCGGCCGCCGCAGCGGCCATTACGACGAGACACAAATAATACACGAGCCAAGTACCTTTCCGAGGTAATTCATGCACAAGTACGAACACACATGTATGTACAACGCAGCACGTTGCTCGACCGATTCTGGCCGCCGGCTAGACGCGTACATGTACGCATGCACAGCATCGGGGCGCTTCTGATCCATTTCCGAGCGCGAAGATGGATATGATGACGCGTGGGCCCACTTAATCAGTGAGAGTAGAAAGTTTTTCCAGTGGGATTGTCTTTTTCCCGGTGTGTCAAATTGTTGTAAGCTAAGTGAAAGGGTCTGGATCAGATCGAGATCATGAGTACGAGGTACAAACTTCAGGGATTTAAAGGTGAGGGTCTATTCCCGACTAGTTCTACAATTTTAAGGTTTAAAACAGACTTCACTCCCTGCTGCTAGTGGTACTACTACTGCTGCTTTTTTCTTTCTCTCTGTCGTCGCGCAAATGCTTGCTGCTTTCGCACGGCCAGAGTTTTCCGGCCAGGCCGTACGTGTTCGTTTAAGCCCTGGAGGACCGACCGACCGACCGAGCACGGGGTTTACAGTGGCGTGTCTAATTTGCTCGTCATCATTTACTGTGTACAGTGAAAGAAATACTCAAGTCAGACACTGGCTCGGGGTGGTTTCGAGCTGAGAAAAAATAAATGATAATCAGCGAACGTTCGCTGGGAGGGATGGCAACTGCAAATGTTTTGCTACCAACTTTAGTTGTCACGGGAAAAGCAATCTTCTGGCAAAAACACGAGTCGAACGGGGTTGTCGTTGCTCGGCCAACACAAATTGTCATCAAAATCATTGCAAAATGCCATCCACTCCTAGCGAACGTTCGTTGGCTTTTGCGGGTTTACAAAAATTCTGGTGACGATCCTTACACACACATATATATAAGAGTTCGGTGTATCTTCTGAATATATAGACAACTTGGGAATTTGAGTGGGAGGCTAGGGCTCCTTACTCTTTTACTCGGCATAACATGTGTTCACCACTGAATTAGTGTCCATCAAACTTGTGTTTTTTCTTCTTTTTGCTCCATGTACCCTTCCTCCTTTCCAATGAGATTGACACCGAAGTGGCTGGAGGCCTGGAGCATAGGTGAAGGCTATGGACCAAACTCCGATGCATAACTTTTCTCCCAACATTTTCGAGTTTGTTTGACCGGATTCAGAACGAGACTCTCAGCATAGGTCCAAAACTTTCAATCAACACTCCAATTGGTACCTGGAGCGTGACTTGAACATTTATGCAAGCTTTCTAGTTTATAACATCTTTGACATCCCTGGTATTTTCAAGAAATTGGTTCAGTGCATCTGATATGTCTTGAAATGTATCTATACAATGTTAGTATTGTTCATGCCATATCATCATAATATTAGGCAACTTTTTTTGAGTTTTACTTGGATTAACATATTAAAGTTCTTAGTGCCAGCTCATGGTTTTGGTTTCAGAGGAAAAAAACTTGCAGCAACAGGAAAAATCCCAAAATTATAGAAGTCATTTTTATGTCGGGAAGGACATAGACAACCAGACCAGGGCACCTGGGGTGGATGCCCAGGGGGTTGAGGAGCCCCAATAGGATGCCTCGGTTGTCGTGGGATAAAATCTGATAGTAAAAGAGGGGAGAAAACGAGGCTTGGTCTAGTGATGCGCAGGTGGGTGACACAATGATTATACAGGTTCAGGCCTCTCTATGGTGGAGGTAAAAGCCCTAGTCATGTTCTCCAAAGAGGTGTTTCTTGCATGTTGTTTTCATGTTACCGAGGTTCCGAACCTATAACCAAATGACATGGGTATGCTTATATGGAGTTCGCTACCTCTTCGGCTGCCACTTGAGTTGAAGAGTGTTTAATACAAATCCACTACTACATGTAACATACATTCTAGTGGCTAGTAGTAATGCCAGTTTCAAGACTTGGAAATGCCTCAATTAATGCATTCCCTTGCTCCAAGCCTCCCCGAGATCAACCCAAGTGGGCAAAAGCACAACCTGTATGAACAAGATCAAGCTATAGCAAGTGTCTCAGCCATTGTGCCAACCAACTAGAATCCAACTTCCCCGAACCTCAACATTATTTTCGGTTGCCAGAACTCCATAGCATAAGGTGACCTCAAGCAAAGAAGCCATGCTACAAACTGAGCTGATGGAGCCTTGGCTAGGAGAATTGCTTAAAACCACGGGAGATCTAAAGTCGAATATCCAAGTAAGTACCAGAGTAAGTGTCACATATTCCCATTCAGTTGATTAGCTCGCTTTCCTTTAGTCTGATTGCCAAAACACTTTAGGGGGCTCTGTTGGAGTTGGACATTTTTTGGTGCCCTGGAAAGGATTTTTTGGTGTTGTAAAATTTGCTTTGAGCAGTTTTTGGTTCCCTAAAATAGGGCACCTATTGGAGCTGCTCTTATAGACTCAAACCCATGGTTAGAACAACAAATTACTGGGAGACAAACTAGCTCGGCGGTAGATATAGCATGTGCCATGTTTGTGTGCTCTGTTACTAGGAGGAGGAGACCGCCAGCCACATGCTCTTGGGGTGCTCTTTCCCGCAACATCTAGTATAATGCGATGTTGCCCCTTCGGCTTCATTAGTTCACGCCTAGCAGGCCAACATCGTTGTCAGAGTGGTGGCCTCTCGTGAGAAATGCAATGCCAGTGCGCAATCACAGTGAGCTGAACTCTCTATGTGCTATTTGGCTTGAAAGGATCAATCACGTCTTGATAAAGTAGCAACGATGCCTCCTCCGGTAATTAGGAGACTTAACGAGGAATTCATCTTGTGGAAGATCGCGAGAGCCTGTGGAGTTCCAGGAAGAATAGTTTAGTACTTGTAACCAGGTCTCTGTAGAGGAGTGCTTGACACCTATGATTGCACCACTTGTATAAAATGTCGTATGCTCCTCATATTCTTAATAAAAAAAGATGCATAGTACCGTTTGAGATCCGATTTGGATAGCAGAAGGTTCCCGTACCTTTTCCCGAAGGAGTGATGACCCTGAGTTATCAAACCCCGAGAGGATGTGCATTACGATAAAGGCTCTGACAAGTTCTTGCTAATGAATTAAATTCTAGTTTTTCAGCCGGACCTTTAACAACCTTAAGGATGTAAACATTAGTATTAAAACATGCATGGATATGAGGCCTTACTCTCACAACCTTATATTTGTGCTCGAGATCTTAATGATATTAATTTGTGCTTTATAAGACAACTGCTATGACGTGCTTCCCACACGACGATGCCGGGGGGGGGGGGGGGGGGTGTACGAAGCACGTCTTGATCGATGCGCGACCTGCATCAAGAGTCAGTTGTCTAACTGTGGCCCCATACCGTCTCGCGGGGTTACCTCGGTTACTAAGAATAAACATCCAGACAAAAGCATTGGCGGTTTAATAACTACACCTCATTCGTCCACAAAGAATAGTTTCTTGCTACGGTACTAGCCCCTTCTCTCACTGATGTTCGGGTTAGCGTTCCGCATCCTCCTCGCTCCTTACCTCCTCCTGGATTGATCTAGGGGATCCTAGGTACCTGTGGGGTCTTAGATCGAAAATAAGACAAGAGGAAACTACATTGCAATCGGACACGCAAATAACATCAAACATACAAAGTCATTCCAATGATCCTTTGCACGAATACATGGGTTGCAAGGCATTGCCTCAACCCATTGTCCTACCGAACTACTCACACATAGCGATCGGATAGCAAAGACAAACTCACTGAAGACAATATAAAGATAATCGACTGATTGATAATATGTCCTACAATAGTGCCGGATGCGATACACTGACTACAAGTTTAAGTAACTTGGAAAGGGATTGCTGCAATGATGATGATAACAACGGTTATGTACATGCACTGTTCATCCTCAAAATCCATGACTTTTTTTGCACAACTCACATTTCAAGATATTTCATCCTGAAAATTTACACACTTATACATCACATCCCTGTATACTTGTCCTTGAAAAGCTAAGAAGTTTGAATATTGATTTTTTTTTCTCGAAAATTTCAGCCTCCATAGATGCCGAGCTCCAAAACGCCTTGCGGAATACTATATGGAGAAGACACTTTGTCCTTGAAGACGCTCTTAGTAAGAATTCTACGAGTATTAAAATGCTTTGAATTTGAATCAAAGAGGCCACTCGCATAATATTACTATCACGCGTCCACGCTTAGTCAAAGTCTCCGTCAAACACAAGCTCACCAACACACACCTGTCGAGCCCTTGCCCGTCAATGGCGGCAACAACAAAGCCCGGTCGCCTGGGGCAGGAGAGGCCGCAGCGCGCAGAAACGGGAGGCAGCGAGCATGGCGACGCCGTGGGACAGCTCCTCGAGCCGCCTGTGGGGCGCCCTGGGGCAGGCCTCCAGCGTGGCACAGCTGGTCGGCGTGGACGCGCTCGGGCTGGTCTCCATGGTGGTGCAGGCCGCCCTGGCGGCGCGGCGCCACCGGGACGCCTGCGTGCAGCTCGCACAGCACGTCGAGCTCGTCGGGGGCCTGCTCGGGGAGCTGGAGCTCGACGAGCTGATGCGGCGGGAGGCCACCAGGCGGCCGCTGGAGCAGCTCGGAGCCGCGTTGCGGCGGTGCTATGCGCTCGCTACGGCGTGCCAGGACTGCGGCTACCTCCGCCGTCTGCTCCTGGGCGGACGGATGGCCGACGAGCTCTGCGCCGCGCAGCACGAGATCGACATGTTCATCCGCCTCATCCCGCTCATCGCCCTCGTTGACAATTCGACAAATACTCGCCGTGCCATGGTTAATAGTATTGAAATTTGGTGATTTGAGGAAAAACACTGATTTTCGGGCAGTTTGTTTATAATTCGATTGAGCATATCTGTTCAAGTGATCCTTTGCATGACTGCGTCTGACTCCGATTGCAAATTGGCAGTATCAGTTCAACAATTCGATTTCAGTTTAGCAATTTCTGATTTGACAAGGTGTTTCTGCTCTTTAATAAGGCTATGCCTAACCTGAATTATACAGCCTATGCTGGTCAATTGAACATAAATAATATTTGTCACTTTGCTATCCTTGTCTAGCAGGTCGAGGAGGGGGTGCTCAGTGTAGTCACAGATAGTTCAAATCATCACATCAGGCCAGATAATTTTTCATTATGTAGTTTATTATTATTCTGAGAATTTATTCATCATGTATTGATGTTTAATCTGAAGTCTTGTGGTGTCTTTTGACCAAGTAACAACATGGAAGGTTAGTCACTTCCCCGGCCAAAAAAAGAAGGTTAACCACTTGGTATGCTGAAAAAGTGACAAGGGACAACCAGATGATTGTTGATTATATTTGGTTGACTAGTGGCTACCGCTTGCTTTAGATCATAGAAGCAGTTATATTTGGGAGTTACAGTACATGTTACATACTTGCAACATATCTGTAGATTTATGTCTGTAATATAAGATGTGCATTAGTCGATGAGTTAATTTGCTTGTCTTAAAATATACAGTGTCTTGACAAATTTCTATTATCTTTGTCAATAAGCGTATTTTTTTCTTTTTAAATTTAATGGGCATGAAGCTCAAATTATGTAACCATGTCATAAGTTTCTCAGTTATAGCCTCAAATGTATGAATTTTGCCACTTTTTAGGACTGTGGTGAAGCCATTGGTGGGTGGTATATAGATATAGTAGTGATGAGATTTACCTACGTTTAGATTTCCAGCAAGAGATTTGGAGTTCACCAAAATACGCGTTCAAGGAGCTACAGAACTTCGCAATGTTCAAGAACAGCCATTTGTAGGTAAGTAGTTACTTCTATGAATTTCCTAATGCGGTTAATCATGGACTCGGATATGGGAAGTAATAGACTGAAGTTTCATGACAGCCTTATTTTCTTCAAGTATTTCAGAATAGCTTTATTACGTCTGTGTGCGGTTGACAGTTGTTATACCCTGCTGCTCATGCTCTTGGGCATATTACAACAGAGAGAATTAAAATGTCCATATGGATGATTTTGATATTATTTTTTGTCATATGTGCATACTTTATCATGAGCAGACATTGTGTCACTGCATAGAATCTACCGTGGCCAAACTTTAGTTAATAAACACATCTCATGGAAAAGAACTAGTTAGTGGAAGCAACATATGCTTCGGATAGACTATGAACTTCGAACTTCAAACTACTGAACATACAATTCTATAGTTGAGGAATTCATTGTCTAAAAAAATCGGTTTTAGCACATGTTCACTCAAGTAGTTACCACATGAAAAATGCGATGTGAGTGGCAGAAACTTGATCGGCATATTGCATGACTTGCATTACAATCTCCATTTTTTTTTTGTAAGATGGAAGTCCCTACTTAGGATGAGTTGATGATCTATGCTATAGACAAATTGGAGTGTGCTCTTTACATTTTGCATTCTCTTGGCCATGTCCATGTTTCTTTGCGATCCAATTTGGTGACAACTGACAAGGATAGCTTATCCACGAGTCAGGCAAAGTGGACCTGCAAGAGCAGAAAATCTCCAACGTTGAAGAACTTATGGAGCTTTGTGCCCATATAGAAGCGACTTGCATGGGATTCTCAAAGTTCAACTTCTTTCAGATCATGGATGGTACAGGAAATTTCTCAGAAAAGGCAATAATTGGACGGGGTGGATTTGCCACGGTTTACAAGGTAAATATATGCGAACGTAGGAATAAACTAAGAAAGTGAGTGTGTGTCTTCCTCCGAAAAGCATTCCTAACGGCTCTGCTATGTCGCGGAGTGGGATTGACTAGTCCGGTTTTTTTCCAGCACAACATGCATCGTTGAATAGCAACCTGTATACTTTGGTATTAGATTCCTTGGTCTGATTGTTTTCTATGTACCGGTATTAGTGTTGGATCATGCTCAGAGGGAAGGACATTTGCATGCATACCTATCCAATTCTCTCGCCTCTCTCCCCAAACAAAATCCATGCATTTTATTTCCTTTTAATTTAGATGATTGATATCTTTTAACTTTCCGTTTTTGATTTTTTTATATCTGAATCCCGGTGACAAGACCTGTAGAACAAGACTAATCTTGGATACATTTTAAACAAATTTAAATTTGATCGATTCAATCAACTAAAATATGTGTTAAATCTTTTCTGATGTTGATTCAAAAATAGGTAATAATTCAAATTCGTGTGATCATTTATCATTTGAATGCTGACAAATTATTTCAATCATATTTCAAATCAATTTAAATTATGCCAATCATATTTCATATTTCAACTATTAAATTTGAAAGCTGAAACAAATGAAAGTTGACAAAATATTTTGATCAAGTTTCAAATCAAATTCAGAAACACTTCACCTGAATTTCAGTTATTTCACTAAAATGTCAGTGCTTATTTATGATTTTGAAGTTATTTCACTCATTTTCAGGCTTATTAATTTTGCTAAAATAATTGAAATCTATTTGAGATGTTTCAAATAGATTTAAAATTTAGTGACAAAACCGAAACATGTATGAAATAGAAACTAGAAATTGCACAACTGGATTAAGTCTAAATTTGAAATTGTTACAAAACTAATTTTGACCATATATCATTAGTATAAATGAAATATATGAAACAATAGAACTGAAATACATGATGAAGTTAGTAAAATAAATGTTGTAACTGAGATTACTCGGATTGAAATAAGTGACGTGTGTGAAATTAGTATGAAATGAGTGAAATTAAACAACCGGAATAACTGAACTTGAAATATGGTTAAAAATTGAAATCTAAACTAGTCAAATTGTATCCAAGATTGATATTTTTTAAGGTTTTGTCGCTAGGAATTCAAATATAAAAAAAATGTGAAATCCGATTGACTTTTGGTTAGGGAGATACCAATCATCCAAAAAAATCACAATGAAATAAAATGCATGCCTTTTGTATGGGGAGAGAGAATATGGAGGCGTGCAATTGTCCTTCTCTCTGCACTCTCTCACTTCGACGAACACAGGCCGACAAAAGCTCACTTAGTATTTCTATACTTCCGTCTGCAAGTATTGAAGAGTTGTGTGGGTTAATGAGTTATACGGGCAAAAGTAGGCATGGATCCTGATGTGCTAATGGAGGCCAGATTCCACTCGGCCACATGGAAGCTCCATTAGAAAATCAGGATTTCCGTCTTCTTTTCTCCCCAATAAAGCACTGATTTCTTTTGGGAGAATGTTATCTAAACTCCGTCAGGAACCGTTGCAGTGTGAGTTGTCCGATGGAGTTACGGTTGCCATCAAGAGAGCTCATGAGTACGCAACACTCGGCAGTGAATTGCAGCTTGCAAAGCTTCAACATACCAATCTGATTAGGTTACTTGGGTGGTGCATTCATGAGAAAGAAAGGATTCTAGTCTATGAGTTCATGCACAATGGTTCCTTGGACCGTCACATATACGGTATGTTTTCATTATGATCAGACATCACAGTTATTTTTTTCAAGCACACTTCATTTTATTTTAAGTATATGTGGGTAGATTCAAAACATTCACAGTTACATGCAATGCTACGATAGCTCTCATTCAGCATCATAATCAACTTATAACTATTCTAGTTTGGTTTACATACGAATATAAATTGCAATTAGTTTTGTCTAAAAGATAATCTTCATTTCAACATTTTGCAGACAGAACAAAAGGGCCATTGCTAGACTGGTCTAAGCGACTCAAGATAATCAAAGGGTTAATAGAGGGGCTTGTTTACATGCACAAAGGCTCCATGTTATGGATTGTCAATAGGGACTTGAAACCAAATAATATCCTCTTGGATTATAACATGAACCCAAGGATTGCTGATTTTGGATCAGCTAGAGCACTGAGTTCAGATGTAGCAGAAGAACATACAAACATGGTTGTGGGCACTTGGTATGAGCTCAAACAATTCGTTACAGATTCCACCATTGCAGTTTTGATCTCTTTTGTTTGCACTTTTCAGTGGTTACAAAGCTCCGGAGTATGCATCTCGAGGAGTTTACTCAGTGAAGACGGATGTGTTCAGCTTTGGCGTCTTGGTTCTGGCAATCATAAGCGGACGGAAGAATACCATACTCGAGAAACAAGGGGATACTGTTGGTGACCTTGTACGCTACGTGAGTGAACTGAACAAATATAGACTTATCATAGTTATACATTGAATGTTATCTCTCAACCATACCTTTTTTTTTATAAATTACTGCTGTTCTCTCATGCCAAGTTTATTGGAAAACTATTTCAGGCCTGGCATATGTGGAAGGACCAAAGATTGCATGAGCTTGTTGATCCGTCTCTAGGGAACGGATATGAAATCGCCGAGATAACACGTTGTGCTCAGATGGCACTCCTTTGTGCCCAGGAAGATCCAGCAGATCGGCTCACCATGACAGATGTTGCCACCATGCTGAACTTTGAAAGCATGAGCTTATCAATGGAGCCTAAGCAGCCTACAGTGCTGAGTAAAGTAAGTGATGGTGAAAGCACGGCATCTACATACATGGGCCAATCAAGCAGGACAATAGACATAACCATCACGAGCTCAGCTCCCATGTCGACTAGAGTTCGAATCGTTCTGAACCCGGAGGTTTGATATGAAGAAAATAATTCAATGGTGACATCATGTATCCATATATAGTTGAAATGTGAATAAGGGCCATGGGCATTCGTCGTCCAGGATAGTGGACCAATTCCAGATATTACTGTGAAGGGGCAACTTGTTTTTTCTTTGGTCAAGCCATTTTTGTGAAAATATCAAGATAAAAAAAACAAGGCCTGATTTTTTCCAGGGAAATAGTGGGTTTTATTCCTCGGTAATAGTGTTACAGTATGCTAATACAAAGTTAGGGACACTGTCTGGAACATGGCGCAACCAACAAACAGTGCTACCTCCAGTACATCAATATTAGTTGGGCTATAAGCAACTCTATTTTTGGTGACACTCAATTTTCTGCGGAATAAACCCACTTGCTCCCGGAAGCTTCTTGATTTCCATCATAAGGTGTCCATATTGTATCGATCCAACGATGACAGTCCTTGCAAAACAACACTGCTCTGCAGATTCAAAGGCATCTTTGCAATGAAAAAGATAATGATATGCAGAGAAGATGACGAGAGCAACTAGTTAACAAGCGCTTCTTCGGGAGCCTCGTAACGATCAACGTCACTTGGCGCGCTCTCAGCCATTTGTCACGTGTCGCGCTTTGGGCGCTTCCTCCGGATTTTGTTTTTTAATTTTTCCGCACGCATTTTTGACTTTTTAAATGGTTTTTTTGGGTTTTTTCGACGTTTTGGTTTTCCACCGGTCTTCCTTAGCTTTTCAATAAAAAATAATTTATTGAAAAATAATTTTTTTTGCGCCAAAAAACTCATTTTCTTTTTTTTTCTTTCGCGGGAGTCACGGTTTTGCTTCCGCGAGAGGCACGATTTTGCTTTCGCGAGAGTCACGGCCATGCCTCTCGGAAAGGGAAAAAATAAACGCGTTTTCTGTTTTTTTTTCTTTCGCGAGAGTCATGGTTTTGCTTCCGCGAGAGGCACGGGTGTGCTTTCGCGAGAGTCACGGCCCTGCCTCTCGAAAAGGGGAAAAAATAAACACGTTTTCTGTTTTTTTCCGAGAGTCATGGTTTTGCTTCCGCGAGAGGCACGGTTGTGCTTTCGTGAGAGTCACGGTCGTGCCTCTCAGAAAGGGAAAAGAACGCGTTTACTGTTTTTTTTCCTTTCACGAGAGTCGCGGTTTTGCTTCCACAAGAGGTACGGTTGTGCTTTCGCGAGAGTCACCGCCGTGCCTCCTCGAAAACGAAAAAAAACACGTTTTCTCTTTTTTTTCCTTCCGCGAGAGTCAGGGTTTTGCTTCCGCGAGAGGCACGGTTGTAATTTCGTGAGAGGAACGGGCGTGCCTCTTTCGGAAAGGGAGAAAACTCGTGCTCCCAGTTCGGTTTTTTCGTCCGGTTTTTTCGTGAAAAAAAAGTTCGTCAAAACCTATCAACATGGGATCTAGTTTTGAAGATATCGACGCGAGGAATCCAACGGTGAAAGTGGTTCGAGATTTGGACATAAAGTTTGAGAGATAAGACTTTTTGAATAATCGGATCTACGAAAAAAGGGAAAACTCTCAGGTTGCGACAAGTGGCGCGCTGCATGTGCGCCACTTGTCGCAACCAGGGGAATTGGAATGATCTTTGCAACGAGTACTCCTCAAATAGTGATTTCGAAAGATGACTGGTCCCTCCAAGTCTCTCCAAATCATGCCCGAACCTGCCAACCCAACCCACATGACCCATAAACTCATAATGCCACCCAGCCCACATGTGGTTTAGGCTAATTTAGCATTGGTTGTGTTAATGGGCCAAATTTATGACCCAATATAAAAAGAACGCTATCATAACAAGATTTGACATTTTCATTTTTAGAGTTGTACATCTAATTTAAATATGATTTTTTGTGACATGATATAAGTATGTTATGGATGTGTGCGTCAGATATTCTCCCCTACGCCCCATGTGCTCGCCCCCTGTTGGTGGGTCAGTTCCTGAGCCTGGAGTGGACATGGTGGTCTTTGAAGCCTTGGTGAAGCCCGCCAGGCCTCAGCTATGGTTACCAATGGGCTTGTCCGATGGGCCCTGATGTCAGCCTTTACTAGGTGATTTCCTGCACACGGGTGTTGGAAATATGACCTAGATGACATAATAACGTTGTCATTATTCTATTTTTCATGTTCATAATTAAATTATGTACTTGTATGATATAATTGCATTTGTTCTTGAATGTGAGACTCAAAGGAAAAACTAATAATATTTGTAGAAATATAAACACCAACTGATACCTAGTCAAGGACTAGGACATGTACTCCCTCCATTCCTAAATATAAGTCTTTTTGGAGATTTCAATATGAACTACATAGGGAGCAAAATGAATGAATCTACACCCTAATATATGTATGTATACATCCGTATGTAGTTTATATTAAAATATCTAAAAAGACATATTTAGAAACAGAGGGAGTATCGTTGATGGTTATGTTTTCCTAACAATAGGCATAGTAAATGTAACAAGCATGCCGACAATAACAAGAACATATTTGTTTTTATGGGTTATTTATATATGTTGGTGGGCACTGTTGTCCTCCTTGGGTCTTAAATATCTACATGCGAGGCATGCCTACGACGACATATCTGGTGCACTCGGACATTTGGTGCTACTGGTGAACCCAGTCACCATAATTACATTTTAAGCGTTGAAAAATCATGAAATTTTGTGAGGATGAAAGTATGGTACATATATATTATGGTATAAAATTCCAGATCCAAATAAAAAGTGCATATCGAAAAACAAAAATGACAATCACAATGTGAATAGTAACTAATGTAAACAAGGCCTTGAATTCAGCCCATTTCTTTATCATCAATGAATTTTGTCATTTTTTTATTCTCATACCATGATTTCAAATTTGGATATGAAATCTTATAGTATGAAGGGTTTTGTTGCCACTACAACATAATTTATTTTCAGATTTTTTTCAGTATTCTTAGAATGAGTAATCTCAATCGATGCACCGATATCATCAAATGTCCTGGTGCACCAATATTTTCCCTGCCTACGGGTGTATGCTTCTGGATGCACCAGCGATATTTGTTGGGTGCAAAGATGTGATGCCCCCGATTCAATCGTACACTAATCATACACGCAAACGTGTACGATCAAGATCAGAGACTCACGGGAAGATATCACAACACAACTCTAAAAATAAAATAAGTCATACAAGCATCATAATACAAGCCAGGGGCCTCGAGGACTCGAATACAAGTGCTCGATCATAGACGAGTCAGTGGAAGCAACAATATCTGAGTACAGACATAAGTAAACAAGTTTGCCTTAAGAAGGCTAGCACAAACTGGGATACAGATCGAAATAGGCGTGCTGGTCGTCGTCAGCGGCCTGTACGTAGTAGTAGGCACCTCCGGTGTAGTAGGAGTCATCGTCGACGATGGCGTCTGGCTCCTGGGCTCCAGCATCTGGTTGCAACAACCAGGAAGAAAGGAAAAGGGGGGAAAGAGGGAGCAAAGCAATTGTGAGTACTCATCCAAAGTACTCGCAAGCAAGGGTCTACACTACATATGCATGGGTATATGTGTAAAGGGGCCATATCGGTGGACTGAACTGTAGAATGCCAGAATAAGAGGGGGATAGCTAATCCTATCGAAGTCTACGCTTCTGGCAGCCTCCATCTTGTAGCATGTAGAAGAGAGTAGATGGTAAGTTCACCAAGTAGCATCGTATAGCATAATCCTACCCGGCGATCCTCTCCTTGTCGCCCTGTTAGAGAGCGATCACCGGGTTGTATCTGGCACTTGGAAGAGTGTGTTTTATTAAGTATCCGGTTCTAGTTGTCATAAGGTCAAGGTACAACTCCGGGTCGTTCTTTTACCGAGGGACACGGCTATTCGAATAGATAAACTTCCCTGCAGGGGTGCACCACATTACCCAACACGCTCGATCCCATTTGGCCGGACACACTTTCCGGGGTCATGCCTGGCCTCGGAAGATCAACACGTCGCAGCCCTACCAAGGCACAACAGAGAGGTCAGCACGCCGGTCTAAATCCTATGGCGCAAGGGTCTGGGCCCATCGCCCATTGCACAATTGCATGTTGCGAGGGCGGCCGAAAGCAGACCTAGCCTCCCTAATACAAGAGCAGGCATTCCAGTCCAATCTGGCGCACGCCGCTCAGTCGCTGACGTCAAGAAGGCTTCGGCTGATACCACGACGTTGAGTGCCCATAACTGTTCCCGCGTAGTTGGTTAGTGCGTATAGGCCAGTGGCCAGACTCAGATCAAATACCAAGATCTCGTTAAGCGTGTTATTATGAAGTAACCGCGAAAGCCGACCAGGGCCAGGCCCACCTCTTGCCTAGGTGGTCTCAACCTGCCCTGTTGCTCCGCCACAAAGATCCACTCGTGGGTACTCTACGAGCCAACCCGACTTTAGTCACCACAGGTATCATATACTATGTATATAAGTATATACCCGTGATCACCTCCCGAGTGATCACGGCCCGATAGTATAGCATGGCAGACGGACAAGAATGTAGGGCCACAGATGGAATACTAGCATCCTATACTAAGCATGTAGGATTGCAGGTAAAGGTAACAACAGTAGTAGCAAGGGCATGCTATGCATCAGGATAGGATAAACGGAAAGCAGTAACATGCTACACTACTCTAATGCAAGCAGTAGAGATAAGAATCTGCGATATCTGGTGATCAGGGGGGGGATTGCCTGGTTGCTCTAGCAAGAAGGAGGGGTCGTCAACACCGTAGTCGTACTGGGTAGCAGCGGCGTCGGTCTCAGAGTCTAGCGAGAGAAGAGGGGGAAGAAACAATAAATCTAATGCAAACATATGCATGACGATGCATGACATGACAATGAGCATTGCTAGGGGTGCCCAATCACGGTAGTAGGTGATACCGGCGAAGGGGGGAAACATCCGGGAAAGTATTCCCGGTGTTTCGCGTTTTCGGACAAATGAACCGGAGGGGAAAGTTGCGTGTTCGCTATGCTAGGGTTGTGTGGCAGACGAACGGGTTGCGTATCCGGATTCGTCTCGTCGTTCTGAGCAACTTCCATGTAGAAAGTATTTTCATCCGAGTTACGGATTATTTTATATGATTTTCTAAAGTTTTAATCATTTTCTGATTTTAATTATATATTTAAATCCAACATTATCCAGAACAATGAACGGTGACGCAAGCATGACATCAGAGTGATGTCAGCAAGTCAAATGGTCGGTTGACTAGTCAAACCAGACGGGTGGGTCCTGTGGGACCCACATGTCATTGTCAGGGGCACTAACAAGGGGTTTAAACTAACTAAATGGGTTAATTAGTGGGTGGGGCCCAGTAGTCAGTGAGAGATTAAGTTTTTAATTAACTAATTTAATTAATTAGCAATTTATCTATTTATTTTTATTCGTTTTTGGCGTGGGGCCCGCATGTCATAGACACAGGGGAGCCACGTCAGCGCTGTTGACTTTGGTCAGCGTGGCCAGTTGGGGCCCCTAGGCCCACAGGCAGTGACCCAGGGGTGGGCCCCTCCCAGGCCAGGTCAGCACTGGCGCCGGAGTTGCCCCGGCGAGGCAAAACGCGGCGGCGCAGCTCGGGAGGTGGCCGGAAATCCACGGTGGTGGTCCGTTCGCCGTGTTTTTGGTCGCGTTTGAAAGCTGGAACTGGGCCGCATCACGTGGTGGTGGTGGCGACGCCGGAGACGCACCGGAGCGGCGTCAGCGAGCAGAGAGGCGGACGCCGTAGTTCGGCAGCCCGAGGGAACGGCGATGCGGCGCGACAGCAAGCTCTCTACAAGGCCAGGAGGCCTCTACGTGTGCGTACGAGCACAACGGGCACGAGCCCGGGACCAAAAGGTCACTGGACGGTTGCCGGCGATGAGCGCGTGCGGCGACGCGTTCGGGCGCTCAACGAGCTAGGGGCTAGGGGCCATGGGGAAGCGCGTGCGTGGGTGCATTGGGTTCCAGGAAGCACCAGGAACACGATGCCGTGCTCAGGCGAGCACGACGGAGAGCATGGCCACGGCGGCGAGGCGATCCGCGGCGACGGGCTCACGGCAACGGCGACGAGGTAGCTACGGTGCGCGAGGGGCTTATCGAGGAGGAGCAGGAGGCGGAGGAGCTCACCATGCGGCACGCAAGATGGCCCTTGGTGGTTTAGTAGCAGCAAGGGGCATCACCGTAGTTGGTGAAGAACGCCGGTGACCAGAGATGTGGAAGAAGGGGACCATTGCAGCAGCGCCTCCGAGCTCCAGTTGCGGCCACCGGTCGATGAGGAAGACGATGGCGGAGACGAGGACATGCTGGCGAGGCGAGGCGATGGCTGTGGCTGCGCGTTTCATGGCGGCGGGTCCATGACGGTGTTCGGACGCGGTGGGGAAGGGGAAGCAGCGAGGTGGATCTGAGGGAAGGGGAGGCGCAGGGACCGAGAGGGAGAGCGGGGGTGAGTGGGAGGCGGGATCGAGGAGACGAGGGCGTGGCGGCCTTATCCCCTCCCGGCGTTGGTGCCGGCGAGGCGGTCAGGAGGGGACGCACCCCTGTTCCGACCCCGGTCGGGGGAACAGGGAAGGGAGACGAGGCAGGGGGCCGGGTCGGCTGTTGGCTAGCTGGGCCAGGTGGGCCTGTGAGCTGGGCCGCCTGGTCCAGTGGGGGGTTTTCTTTTCCTTTTGTTTTATTTTCACTTTTTCTTTTTATTTATTTTATTTTCTGTTTTATTTCATTTTAAAATATTTAGGCACTTTCTAAAAAATTGTTTTCTCCACAATAATTACCAGTGCAATATTTGGCACCCACCGAACATTTTTGTTTCAAGGTTTGAAAACTTTTGTAGTTTGCCATATTTTGAATTGATTTTTGAATCGGTTTTGAACTAACGAAAGATTAGCAACAGTAATGGAGGTGACATGGCATCATTAGCAGAGTTTTACTGTCGCTTAATTATCCGGGCGTTACAAATCTCCCCCGCTACAAGAAATCTCGTCCAGGGATTTAGGAGGTAGAAGGAAACAGTGCGGGGTATTCATCACGTAGGCGATCCTCGCGTTCCCAAGTGGCCTCATCTTCAGAATGGTGCGACCACTGGACCTTGAGGAACTTGATTGCCTTCTGACGTGTGCGGCGTTCAGCTTGGTCGAGAATGCGGACTGGATGCTCTTTATAGGAGAGGTCCTGTTGTAATTCGAGCACTTCATGATCCACTACTCGGATTGGGTCCTTGAAGCAGCGGCGGAGCTGTGACACGTGGAACACATCGTGAACCTGAGAAAGGTTCGACGGAAGCTCCAATTGATATGCCACTTTTCCACGCCTTTCCAGAATAGTGAATGGGCCAATATAGCGAGGAGCTAGCTCGCCCTTGATCCCAAAGCGGTGAGCACCCTTCATTGGTGTAACTCGAAGATAGGCCTTTTCGCCAGGTTGATAGACCATGTCTTTATGTTTATGGTCATACTGACTCTTCTGACATAACTGAGCAGTCTTGAGATTCTCACGAATAATGCAGACTTATTCTTCTGCATGTTGGATAATATCCGAACCAAAGAGTGGACGTTCCCCAGTTTCTGACCAGTTCAGAGGGGTTCGGCACTTTCGTCCATATAACACTTCGAAGGGGGCCATCTTCAGACTAGCTTGATAGCTATTATTATAAGAGAACTCAGCATACGGGAGAGATTCCTCCCATTTCTTGCCGAAGGAAATAACACAAGCTCGAAGCATGCCTTCGAGAACTTGGTTGACATGTTCAACTTGCCCTTGCGACTGAGGATGAAATGCAGTACTGAAAGATAAGTGAGTCCCCATAGCTTCTTGGAGACTTGCCCAGAATCTTGAAGTGAA
This sequence comes from Triticum aestivum, assembly GCF_018294505.1. Taxonomy (NCBI): domain Eukaryota; kingdom Viridiplantae; phylum Streptophyta; class Magnoliopsida; order Poales; family Poaceae; genus Triticum; species Triticum aestivum. The sequence continues at coordinate 632,325,980 of NC_057812.1, read as the reverse complement.
TAAGCTGCCACGGTCTGAGCTGATAACCAATGGAATACCGTGGAGTGAAACAATCCTGGACATATAGAGCGTTGCCAGCTGACTAGCAGTGATCGTTTCTTTGACTGCTAGAAAATGTGCAACCTTAGAAAGCCGGTCAATGACGACAAGAATTGCATCATTACCTTTCCGCGATTTGGGAAATCCAGTGACGAAGTCCATCTCGACATGGTCCCATTTCCATTCAGGAATAGAGATAGGTTGCAGAGTTCCAGCTGGCCTTTGATGTTCTGCTTTGATACGATGGCAAACATCACACTCGGCAACATAACGAGCAATGTCTTGCTTCATATTAGACCACTAGAATCTCTGACGAATGTCTTGGTACATCTTTGTACTACCGAGATGAATAGACAAAGGCGTATCATGAGCTTCTTTCATAACCTCCTGTGTCATATCCAGGTTTTTCTCTGAACATGGCACCACTAGGCGGCCTTTGAAGTACAAAGTGCCATCATCAGCAACAGTGAAGAATGAGGCTTTCCTTCTGCAAGGTAGCGTTTAATCTTCTCAACTTGAGAGTCATACTTCTGAATTCTCTTGATGGAGTCCAAGAGATCTGGTTTGACAGCCAGGGTATTGAGGGAACCCTGGGTAACAACACGGAGGTTCATCTTGCGAAAATCCTTAGGGGGGAGCGAGTGCACCAGGAGGAACAATATGGAGGTTCAGCTTTCTAAATTCTTCAACAAGCGAGGGCTGAACTTTGTGAACCTGGAGGTGGTTGCAGTAAGACTTGCGGCTCAAGGCATCAGACATTACATTAGCCTTGCCTGGTGTATAGGAAATACCCAAGTCAAAGTCTGCAACAATCTCCATCCATCTCTGTTGACGAAGGTTTAGGTCTGGCTGAGTAAAGATATATTTCAGACTTTGGTGGTCAGTGAAAATCTCGCAACGATTACCGAGAAGGTAATGTCGCCACTGCTTTAGTGCATGAATGACAGTAGCAAGCTCGAGGTCGTGAACTAGGTAGTTCTCTTCATGAGGGCGTAATTGACGAGAAGCATATAATCACTTTGCGCTCTTGCATTAGGACACAGCCTAATCCTTGACGGGAAGCGTCGCAGTAAATGACGAAGTCCTTCTTAGTATCAGGTGGATCAAGCACTGGAGCAGAAGTCAACTTGTCTTTGAGTGCCTGGAAACTTTCTTGACATTTGTCTGTCCATTGGAACTTGACACCCTTATGCAACAGGTTAGTCAGAGGCCTGGCGATCTTGGAGAAGTTCTCGACGAATCAACGGCAATAGCTGGTGAGACCGAGAAAACTTCTGACTTGCTTAACGTTCTTCGTAGGAATCCAATCAAGAATAGCCTAGACTCGTTCAGGGATGACGGCAATACCATCCTTAGAGATGACATGCCCAAGATAGGTTACTTCGGGTAGCCAGAATTCACATTTAGAGAACTTGGCATATAGTTGATGCTCTTGTAGCTTTTCCAGCACAAGACGAAGATGTTCAACATCTTCTTCTTCGTTCTTGGAAAATACCAGGATATCATCCAGATAAACCATGACGAACTTGTCGAGATAATCCATGAATATATAGTTCATCAGACGAGAGAAGGTGGCTGGAGCATTGGTTAAGCCAAATGACATGACAGTGTACTCGTATGATCCATATTGAGTCACGAAGGCGGTCTTTGGGATATCCTCTTCACGAACACGGATCTGGTGGTAACCCAACCTCAAGTCAAGTTTAGAGAACACTGATGAACCAGCCAGTTGATCATACAGATCATTGATCCGTGGAAGAGGATATTTGTTCTGAATGGTAGCTTGGTTAATAGGACGATAATCTTGGACCAATCAGTTTGTCCCATCCTTCTTCTTGACAAAGAGAGAAGGTGCTCCCCAAGGAGAGCAACTTGGGCGAATGAAACCACTGCGAAGAGATTTGTCGATTTCCTCCTTAAGCTCAATGAGTTCTTGCGGCGGCATCTTGTAGGGTCGTTTGGCTATAGGAGTGGTGCCTGGTTTCAAGTCGATGATGAATTCGACAGCTCTAGCAGGGGGAATCCCTGGAAGTTCTTCGAGAAAGACGCCTTGGAATTTGCGAACGACAGGAATGTTTTCAATGCCCTCGAGGGGTGCAGCGTTCAATGAATTTGTCGGTGGGAAATGACACCTATGGGATCACAAGAATCCCTACTGCGGTTGCGGGGCGCGGGGTTGAGAGAAGAGCGGGTCTAGCAGAGAGCACGCGATTCGGTTATCCAGGTTCGGGCCGCAAGGATGCGTAAAACCCTAGTCCTGCTTTGGTGGATGTACTATGAGTTCTTGAGCTAGCTATGGAGTGTAATGAGCTCCAAAAAGCCGAATCCTTCTCCTGGTCGCCTCGGGCCTCCTTTTATAGGAAAAGGGGCTGCCACCGTGGCAGAAAGGAGGTGGAAAGGTCTACAGTGGCACGAGGTTATCCCTCGTATTACAGGACAAGGCGCATTTAATGCGAGGCTTAGGTGTCCCTTCACTTTATCGGGGACGGGGGCGAGGCCCGTCCCGTCCCTCGCCGCTCCTCCAAGCTTCGACACGTGCCCTGGCCAGCGATGCATGTGGTGCCGTGTAGGCAGGCATGCAGCTGAGGTGGCACGGTGGTGGAGCCTCCACGAAGGGCTGCATGTTGCCACGCAGGTGCCTGCCCAGCTGGTTGGGTCGACAGCTGCATGCAAACGGCGGCGGAGACTTGGCTGCCGTGGGCTTGGCGGGGGTCCCGCTGGTGTCCTTGGCGAGGGCCTTGCCGGGTGGCCGAGTCTTGTCGTGTGGCCCGGCAAGGGTCTTGCCGCGGCACGCTGTCGTCCCCGGCAAGGATCTTGCCAGGGGTCTGGTGGCCTTCCTCGGCAAGGATCTTATCGAGAGTCGTCGTCTTCTAATCCTCATCTGATCTTGAATATGTCCTCACAAAGATCTGCATGCCACCACAGAGGTGCCTTTCCGAGCCCTGGCCCCACGCTAATGATGGCGCTGGGGGCCGTGGGCTCAAGGGTGGCTCGCTCCGTTGGCGTGGGGCGAGCTGCCCCGGCAAGGGTCTTGCCGGGGCTGCCCCCAGCAAGGGTCTCCTACCGGGGGAACCTGCTTTGTCCCTTTGCTCTTTGTGGCCTTGGCCTTGGCGTTGCTCTGACCATCTTGGGCTTCGGTCTTACCTTGGCTCACCTCCCTCGCCCTACTTGGTGTGGTCGCGGGCGCGGCTCTGACTGCCCGTGCACAGGTAAAGGGGTGCAAAAATGTGCCCCTAGTTTGGTACACCGACAGGAGCCCCCGGGCCTGGGCCACACATAAGCGCAACACGTTGTTGGGTCAGGCCCAAAATGGTGCGCGGGCAGGCGGGGCGGTTTTTACCGTGGTAAGATTTTTCGCGCGCTGTGCTTCCCACGACCCGCGTGTGCGGCATGGCAGGGTGGGGTGCGTGACGTGGGCGGCATGCGTGGGGCGTTTTCACACACATGCGTCACATCGCAGTAAAGAGGCGGCTCGCACCTTCCCCGTAAAGGGAGGGAGGCGTGGAGGCGCAACTCATTTACTGAATGGGGCCGGGGCGCGGTCTTTAAGGCATCCACTCCCCATGATCACGGGGTAGGGAGAGGTCACCTCACCTGTCCCCTCGGTTCTACACGTCTGCTACGCGTCTTTCATGCGCTCGGGGTGGCAAACGGTGGAGGCGGGAAACCGGGCCGCCGCTGGTTGGGGCAGCGGGTCGGTCCTGGTTCCCTACGCCTCCCGTGTCTTGATTGGCCGAGCGAGGCGGCCGAGCCCCAACCCCGTTCCTTTATAAAGAGCGGGAAGGGGAGATGGCATCCCACATTCTTCCATCTTCTACCTCCCTTTGCTTCTGCTCCTCCCTCTCATTCATCATGGAGAAAGGGAATCCCGGTCCTTCGACGGTGGCGGCGAGGGTCGCCGCTCGACAACGCGTCCCGCCTCCTCCTGCGCCCGTGGTGGCAGAGCCGGACGTGAGGGGAAGGGGGAGGGGGCGAGGCCGTGGGCGAGGCCGGGGCAGAGGTCTCGGTGCTCGGGGAAGAGGAGGGCGGGGCAGCGTGCCAGCTTCACCCCCGCCCATGGTGCCTTTCCCGATGGAAGGCCATGTAGGAGACCAGCCCCGCGAGTTCTTCATTAGGCTGCGCCGGCCTCCGCATCGCCGTCTTTGTCTTCCCGCCCCGTTTGCTCGGGAGAAGGAGCGGGACCGGCCCCAATCCCTCAGATTGCACATGAGGGGTTGCGGGAACGGGGGCACACGGGTCGACGTGTACTTCCCGGCTCCTCGATTCATGTACCTCCATCGTGGGTGGAAGACGTTCGCTCGCATCTGCAACCTGACGGCGGGGCTCATCCTCTACTTCAAATTAATGGAGGACGGCCTACTCTCTGTCAAGGTCTTCGGGGAGTTCGGGACTCGCCTGAAGTGCTGCGTGGAGAGCTCCTCCGATGGAGATTCCGATGATGGAAGCTCTTCCTCAAGTGAAAGTGACGAGGAGGACAGTGGGGCGGATAGCGGGGATGAGTCCGACTAGGCGTCGGACGCCCCGCGCCTGGGCGGGTGCGGCAGCAGCAACATCTGCACCTGGCCTCTCCTCCGGCAGGAGTTTGCCGGGGGCGGGGCCAGCTCCTTGAACCTCTCGGGGCCGTCTCCTTTGGCGGCTGGCGTTGGGAGGCTGTGGAAGAGGAAGAGGGCGGGCGGCAAGGCCGTCAACTCAGAGTACGCGGGCACCGACGCCTTCATCGCGTACCGCCTGTCCTGCCGCCTCGTCTTCCAGCTCTTTTCCCAGCACCGTCATCACCGGCCTGCCCATGGGCGGCCGCCGAGGTGTTCTCTCGGTGTCTTCTGCTGCTCGTGGCTCGCCTAGGCGCCCCTTTTGCCCTTTTCGCCTCCTTGACCTGCCTCCTGAGGAGAGGGACAAGAAAGGGATTACGGGCATCTTATCTCTTTTTTTGCTTGTAAGCCTGCGGGCCTTTGTTAACTTTAGAACTTGTAATCCCCTTGTTCATGTTTTTCATTTCGTATGAACTGTACCTGTACGGGATGTTTTTTTAAAGAAAAAGGGATGTTTGCCAGGTTTTTCATTCGCAGGTAAAACCCACGACAAGGAGTAAATCCTTGTTACCTTTAAGATAAACGTTTTCTCGCCCGGCAACAGGCCTTGTCGTCCCCCCACTTAATTCGACCTTTCTCACACCCTTGGCGGAGGCAGGGATGAGGTGGGCTTAGGCTCATCGTTTCATTTCCTTGCCGCCGCGACTACGACCAAACCCGGTCCCAGTAAACGAGTCCTAGGGTCCGGAATGAGGGGAGCATGGTAGCCTAAGGATAAAACGAGGTTTCACATACCTCAGTCCATAACGAAACGCATGATAAGGGATAGAGAACTTATCTGAATCTGCAGCCCCCGGCAACCTTGGCTCGCCGCGGGTGGATCTTTGCTCTTGTAGCCCCCGGCAATACTGGCTTGCCGGGGCCCGGACGCCGGTTCGTCCCCTTTCTTCTAAAGTAGCTCGGCAAGGATATTCATGTGCCCTGCGAACCAAAGAAGACAGAGAAGAACAGAGAGACGCACACTCAACCTCTAAGCTAGGGGTTTGCCGCCGCTAAGCACTATCAACCCTAACCAAGGAGGAGACTCGACCTATCATGCATACTATAACTTAGGGCGCCAGCGCTTCATTTATTTATGCCAGGGTCTGCGCCTAGCTTTGTACAAATGGTCACATGCCTTGTCGGCAAAGCTCGTACAAAAGGTGGCTTGCCGGGAGGCCCGGCAAGCCGCGCCTTATGGGTAAAACTTGCGAAGATGCTTGATATTCCAGGAGTTGCTCACTGGTACGGCATCCTCGCTCTCCAGGCGGACTGCGCCAGGCCTGGTGACTCATATTACCCGATAAGGGCCTTCCCACTTTGGCGTCAACTTCTTGGAATTCTTGGCCGACTAAACGCGCCGAAGAACAAGGTCGCCTTCCTCAAAGCTTCAGGCATGAACCTTGCGGCTATGGTAGCGGCGCAAGGCTTGCTGGTAGCGTGCCGCTCTCACAGCCGCCCGAAGACGATCTTCCTCAAGGAGCGTCGCGTCATCTTGGCGCAACGGCTCTTGCTCAAGCTCGTCATAAGCGAGCACTCGAGGTGACCCGTGTATGAGTTCCATGGGGAGAACTGCTTCCGCCCCGTATATACTAGGGCAAAAGGTGTATGGCCGGTGGCTCGATTTGGCATCGTCCTGATCGACCAAAGAACCACCGACAACTCATCAATCCAGCGCCTTCCACTCTTGTGCGGCTTGTCAAAGGTCTTCATTCTCAAGCCTCGCAACACTTCAGCATTTTCCCTCTCCGCTTGGCCGTTGCTCCGTGGATGTGCCACGGAAGCAAAATAGACCTTGCTGCCGAGGTCTCGGATGTACCACATGAAGGTGTGGCTTGTGAACTGCGTGCCGTTGTCGGTGATGACTCTGTTTGGCACACCAAAACGGCATATCAGTCCTTTTGAAGAATTTGACGGCTGACTGAGTAGTCACCTTCCTCACTGCTTCCACCTCTGGCCACTTTGTTAACTTGCCGATTGCAACGTACAAGTACTCAAAGCCCCCGGCAGAGCGGGGGAAAGGGCCCAGTATATCGAGCCCCCAGACCGAGAATGGCCAAGAGAGAGGGATTGTTTGAAGGGCTTGAGCTGGTTGATGAAGCTTCTTTGAATGGAACTGACATGCTTCATACTTGGTGACTAGTGTCATCGCATCCTGGAGGGCGGTGGGCCAGACGAAACCTTGCCAGAATGCCTTCCTGGCAAGGGCCCTTGAACCTATGTGGGAGCCACATATGCCTCCATGTATCTCTGCCAACAGCTCCAGTCCTGCCTCTCGGGGGATGCACTTGAGTTTCACACCGTTCGGCCTTCTCCGGTACAGGACGTCATCGACGAACTGGTACAGGGCGGACCGACAGGCTACTTTCTCCGCTTCTTCCTGCTCCTCAGGAAGCTCCCCTGTTTGGAGGAATTGGACGGTATGCTGCGCCCATGCCGGAGCCTGAGGCTCGACGGCAAGGACCAAAGGCATCTCTTCCGCCATGGGAGCGGCTGTCTCTACGGCCAGGGCCTGACGCCCCGCCGGAGTCAGTTGCTCTTGGGCAGGCTCAGTGTCCACGGTAGTACCCTTGCCGGCAGCCCCGAGGGCTCGGTAGGAAAGTACTTGCCAGGACCTGATTTTCTCCGCTTGCTCTGCCCTGCTGATGGATCGACGGATGGTTGAGTTAACCGGAGCAAAAAGGTACCTGGTTCCACAGGTAGATTGAATGCGGCACGCTTTGACAGGTAATTGCTACCTCTTGAGCTTGCGTTGGATTTCCCCGAAGAGGAAAGGATGATGCAGCAGAGTAGCGTAAGTATTTCCCTCGGTTTTTGAGAACCAATGTATCAATCTAGTAGGAGGCCATGCTCAAGTCCCTCGTACCTGCACAAAATGATAGCTACTCGCAACCAACGCGATTAGGGGTTGTCAATCCCTTCACGGTCACTTACGAGAGTGAGATCTAATAGAGATAATATTTTTGGTATTTTTGGTATAGAGATGCAAAGTGAAAAGTAAAAGGCAAAGTAAAAAGCAAAGCAAGATTAAAGTGATGGAGATTGATATGATGAGAATAGACCCGGGGGCCATAGGTTTCACTAGTGGCTTCTCTCAAGATCATAAGTATTCTACGGTGGGTGAACAAATTACTGTTGAGCAATTGACAGAATTGAGCATAGTTATGAGAATATCTAGGCATGATCATGTATATAGGCATCACGTGCGTGTCAAGTAGATCGAAACGATTCTGCAACTACTACTATTACTCCACTCATCGTCCGCTATCCAGCATGCATCTAGAGTATTAAGTTAAAAACAGAGTAACGCTTTAAGCAAGATGACATGATGTAGAGATATAAATTCATGCAATATGAAATAAACCCCATCTTGTTATCCTTGATGGCAACGATGCAATACATGCCTTGCTGCCCCTTCTGTCATTGGGAAAGGACACCGCAAGATCGAACCCAAAGCTAAGCACTTCTCCCATGGCAAGAAAAACCAATCTAGTAGGCCAAATCAAACTGATAATTCGAAGAGACTTGCAAAGATAACCAATCATACATAAAAGAATTCAGAGAAGATTCAAATATTATTCATAGATAGACTTGATCATAAACCCACAATTCATCGGTCTCAACAAACACACCGCAAAAAGAAGAAGATTACATCGAATAGATCTCTACAAGAGAGGAGGAGAACTTTGTATTGAGATCCAAAAAGAGAGAAGAAGCCATCTAGCTAATAACTATGGACCCGAAGGTCTGAGGTAAACTAGTCACACTTCATTGGAGAGGCTATGATGATGTAGAAGCCCTCCATGATGATGGCCCTCTTCGGCGGAGCTCCGGAACAGGCCCCAAGATGGGATCTCATGGATACAGAAAGTTGCGGCGGTGGAATTAGGTTTTTGGCTCCGTATCTATTCGTTTGGGGGTACGTAGGTATATATAGGAGGAAGAAGTACATCGGTGGAGCTTCGGTGGGCCCACGAGGGTGGGGGGCGCGCCCCCCTACCTCGTGCCCACCTCGAAGCTTCCTTGGCGTAGGGTCCAAGTCTCCTGGGTCATATTCAGGAAGAAAATCACGTTCCAGAAAGGTTTATTCTGTTTGGACTCCGTTTGATATTCCGTTTCTTCGAAACACTAAAATAGGCAAAAAAACAGCAATTCTGGGCTGGGCCTCCGGTTTATAGGTTAGTCCTAAAAATAATATAAAAGTGGAAAATAAAGCCCAATATAGTCCAAAACAGTAGATAATATAGCATGGAGCAATCAAAAATTATAGATACGTTGGAGACATATCAGTAATCGGCGATGTCGTTCTCCGCTCGGGGGACGTGCTCTGCCTGGATACCGTCAAAGCGTTCCTCCAGCTTGTTCACCTCATCTACGTATGCTTCAATCAGTGGGCTTTGATAATCTTTGTTAACTTGCCTGACAACGAGCTGCGAGTCACCCCTGACGATGAGCTTCTTAACCCCGAGGTCTGCCGCGATCCTGAGACCGGCAAGCAATCCCTCGTACTCGGCGGTGTTATTGGTGGACATCTCCCTAGGGAAGTGCATCTAGATTACGTACTTGAGGTGCTCTCCGGTGGGTGCGACGAGCAGCACACCGGCACCGGCGCCTTGCAGCGAGAAGGCTCCATCAAAGTACATGATCCAGTTGCGGTCTGCTTCCTTGCCGGGGAGAGTAGTCTCCTCGATTTCTTTGTCAGGCGTCAAGGTCCATTCCACGATGAACTCCGCCAAGACTCTGCTCTGAATTGTCGAGGTACTCTCAAACTTTAAGCCAAAGCTTGGCAACTACAAGGCCCATTCCATAATCCTTCCGGTTGCGTCCGGGTTGTGAAGTATCCGTTGTAACAGGAGGCGGGTGATGACAGTGATCTCGTGGGCCTGGAAGTAGTGACGCAGCTTCCTCGAGGCCATAAGGAGGCCGAAGAGTAGTTTTTGCACACCGGAATACCTTGACCTAGCCCCCTGCAAGAGGGAGCGGACAAAGTAAACCGGGTGCTGCATCATCTTTTTCTTGGGCACCACTTCACTTGACCGCGCGGGCATCGCTTTGGTGGCACCAGACTCTGTCGGGGGCCGCGCCTTGTCGGCACCAGGCGCTGCTGGGGGAATCTTTGGCTTGCCATCCACTGGTCCTGCCGCCATTGCTGCCTCCTCATCGATCTCCCTCTATGCCACTAGTGCGGCGCTGACCACTTGATTCTGCAGCGCTGACCACTTGATTCGTCGCCGCCAGATGCAGCAGTAACGGCTCTTGTGGCTTAGGCACAACTAGTATTGGCATGGAGGAAAGGTATTTCTTCAGGTCCTACAGTGCGGCCTCGGCTTCTGGGGTCCACTCTATTGGGCCCGCCATTTTCAAGATCTTCAAAAAGGGAAGGGCGCGCTCGGCGGACTTGGAGATGAACCGGCTCATGGCGGCAACGCAGCCGGTGAGCCGACGCACATCCTTGATCCGCTTGGGCACCTCGATCTTCTCAATAGCCTTGATCTTGTCTGGGTTTGCCTCGATCCCGCGCTGTGACACGAAGAACCTGAGAAGCTAGCCGGACGGGATGCCGAAGACGCACTTCTCAGGGTTCAACTTGAGGTTGATCTTGCGCAGGTTGGCAAATGTCTCTTCTAGATCTTGCACAAGAGTCGGCCCGTCCTTGGTTTTGACCACTATGTCATCCATGTAGGCTTCCATATTTCTATGGAGCTGAGGTTCAAAACCAATTTGGACCGCTCTTGCAAACATTGAGCCAGCACTCTTCAACCCGAAAGGCATCCATAAAAAGCAATACGTACCACATGGGGTGACGAATGCTGTCTTCTCTTCATCCTCTCTTGTCATGAAGATTTGGTGGTAGCCTGAGTAGGCATCAAGGAATGATAACCGATCACACCCGGCCGTGGAGTCAACAATCTGGTCGATGCGCGGCAATGGGAAGGGGTCCTTAGGACAAGCCTTATTGATATCTGTGCAATCAATACACAACCTCCACTTCCCATTCGCCTTGCGCACCACTACCGAATTGGCCAACCATGTCGGATGGAGCACCCCTCTCACCAAACCTGCCGCTTCTAACTTCCTGATCTCCTTTGTGATGAACTCCTGCCTCTCCAGAGCCTGCTTTCCGACCTTCTGTTTAACGGGCCGCATGTGGGGGCAAACAGCTAGGTGGTGCTCAATCACCTCCCTGGGAACACCGGGGATGTCGGACGCTTGCCATGCAAACACGTCGACATTTGCCCGCAGGAAGGTGACGAGCTCACCTTCCTATTTGTTGTTGAGGGCGGAGCCTATGATGAAGGCCCCTCCTGTGCCGTCCTCCGCGACGGGCACCTTCTTGGTCTGCGGCGGTTCAGCTCTGGACCTCTTGATCTTGTCGGCAAAGCTCTCTGGCATGTCCTCAACGGTAGCACAACACCCCGAGGAGGTGCACTTGCCGAAGTGGGTGCGAGAGGTCTTGCCGGGCTCCTTCTTTCCTCCCGGGCCTTCGGCGGTAGGAGCAGGTGCCTTGACGGCAGCTGTTGCAACTGCTTCCCGGTAGAGTTGGTCGGCGCAGATCAGCGCGTCCTTCTTGTCAGAGGCGACGGAGATGATGGTCAATAGCCCGGGCATCTTTAGCACGTTGTAGGCGTAGTGTGATGCCTCCATAAACTTGGCTAGTGCCGGGCGGCCAAGGATCCCGTCGTAGGGCAAGGGGATCTCGGCCACGTCGAAGACGATCCTCTCTGTCCGGTAGTTCAACTCTCCTCCAAATGTCACGGGCAGTGTGACCTTTCCCTTTGGCTGACTTCTCCCCAGATTGACCCCCCTGAAACGTGCCCGTTTCCTCGAGGTCTCCATCAGGGATTTGCAACCTTCTGACCACGACAGGCGAGATCAGGTTCAGGCCGGCCCCGCCGTCAACCAACATCTTGTTCACCCTGAGGTTGTGTATTGTTGGCGAAACCAACAACGGCAAACACCCGACCACGTTAGTGCGATCACGGTGGTCCTCGGCGTCAAAGATGAGGGGCGTGCTGGAGCACTTTAGTGGCTTATGAGCGTCGAACGACGGCTCTGTTACTGTAACCTCTCGCGCCCACTGCTTGAGTTGGCGGTGACAGGCATGCAGCGAGGCACCGCCATCGACGCACATGGCCTCCGTAGCCTTCTGGAACCCTTTCTCACCGGACTCGTCGTCCTTGTCGTGATCGTCGTCTTCTTGTTTCTTGTCGCGGCCCCGGGCGGGCCTCTCTTGCTGGTTGTCCTTGTCGGGGCGGCCTCCTTGGCCGCCACGCTTCTTGCCGGATCCCTCAGCACCATCCTGGTCCTTCTCCTTGTCCCGCCTTTCGTACTCAGCCTTTTGCTTCTCAGCAAGCAACTCGACTTGTCGGCAGTTCTGGAGATCGTGGCCCTTGGTGCGGTGGATCTTGCAGTATTGCTTGCCAGAGCTTCCTGGCTTGTCGGTAGCCGCCAAGGCCCGGCAGGTGGCGCACTTGGCAATCTCCTTGCCGGGGGTATCTGCCTTGACCTTCTTGCCAGCACCGGTATCGTCAGATCCCTCAACGGCAAGCACAGCCTTGCCTTTGCGTTTCCTGTTGCGACGCCGGCCCTTCTTTGTCGGGGCGGCGGCGTCCTCATCGGTAGAGTCGGTTTCCGCGTCGGCATCTTCGCTAGGGTACTTCCTTCCCTCTTCATCCCGGGCGCACCTGTCGGCCAGAACATAGAGCTTGGCCACATCCTTAACCTTGGTCATCGCCAGCTCCTCGCGCATCTTGCGATTGTGCATGTTCTGATGGAACGCGCTAATCACAGCGGCGGGATGAACGTCGGGGATGTTGTACTGCACCCGGCTGAATCTCTGGATGTACTTGCGTAGGGTCTCCCCTTCCTTCTGGGGAATGATATGCAGATCATGGCCTGGCCATGAGCTTGGTGGCCTCCTGTGAAGGCGCCAACGAACTCATGGCACAGATCTGACCAGGAAGAGATGGAGTCCGCCGGCAAGTGCATCAACCAAGACATTACATTGGGCTTGAACGCCAGCGGGAAGTAGTTGGCAAGCACCTTGTCGTCGCGAGCCCCAGCGGCCTGCATCGCGATGGTATAAATGCTAAGGAACTCGGACGGATGGGTCTTGCCGGTGTACTTCTCGCCGACGTCAGGCTTGAACGTGCAGTGGGACGGCCACTGGAACTGCCTCAGCTCACGGGTAAAAGCCGGGCAGCCTACCTCGTAAGGTAGGCCGCCGGGGCCCCCCGATGCCGGGTGGTCCATAGCGGGTCCTGCCCGCTTGTCCAACTGGCGGCGTGTTTCGCGTTGGCGCTCGACGGTGGTTCGAGCGTCTTCCTGAGCTCGCTCCCGAAGGACCTGGCGCTGGTCGCGGAGGGTCCATGGATCGGACGATGCTATGGAGATGTTATCACCAGCGTCGTCGCGATGGGCCGACGCCCGCGGCGGCTGGCGAGGAGGAGGAGAGTGCACCGTGGCCGCAGCTCCCCCAGTCCTCCCAGTGCCAGCATGTGGTGGTTCGGTGGAGTGCCGACCCGTGGTCCCCACCGGTCGCGGATCGTCTTTGTTCGCGATGGCGACGAGGCTCCGAATGGTGGCCCTCCACTAATCGAGCTTCTCCGCAGCAACAGGGAAGTCGAGGAGTAGCTGTGCGCGCGCCAAGGCTTCTGCTGGCGTGGGTGGCGGTGACAACTGAGTGCATCGTGACGCGCTTCGACTTCTAACTATGTTAGAAGGAGCTTTGTCACGACCCAGTGGCTGCGTGCCATTTTCACCAGTGCTTCGGCGAGCGTGTTGAACTCCTTCGTCTTGTTGACGATGCACAGGGCTCTTCCCACGGTGGTGCCCAGGGTCACCAACGTGGTGACGCTGTTTGGCGCGCACACCATGGGAAGAACGCACGGTGGTCGCCGGTGTATGTGTCCTGGAGGTCGCTGCGCCGCCCGGAGTCGGCGCAACGACACCCCCGGAGGGCCCCGCGCCGCTGGCAGGGGCCCCAGCTCCGTCATTGGGTCCGGCGGCATGGGGCCGATCGTTTGGTGCATGAACGACGCTGCTCGCTAGGCTCCGACTGCCTAGGTGGTGCTGGTGTTCGCGGGCCGTGGCCCGAGTCTTGTCCGCGACCGGTCCGCTGCTCGTCCGCACCGGCACGGGCCGTTCGGCCCCCAACGATCGTCGTGGTCATCTTCTTCTTAGGGGCCATGGCGACAAAGAACCGCTAGGCTAACTACCAGACCAGATTCTCACAAACGCGCTGTCAGATTTCAGGTTCTGGCAGACCCTTGAGGTTCGAACACTGGGGTGCGCGCGGAAATCTCTCCCCTACCGATCTACGTTCGATCTCCTCATGTGATCTAAGCTGGGAACGACGAACAACACAAAGGACACGAGATTTATACTGGTTCGGGCCACCGTTGTGGTATAATACCCTACTCTAGTGTGTGGTGTGGTGGATTGCCTCAGGGGCTGATGATGAACAGTACAAGGGAAGAATAGCCTCGCGAGAGGTGTTCTAGAGCTGGTGCGATGAACTGTGGGGTGAGTTCGATCGCCTCTCTCTCTCTCTTTCCTAAGGCTCTATCCGATCTGGTCCCATTGCCCCTACTCTGTGGTGGCTAGCTCTATTTATAGAGGCCCTGGGCCTCTTCCCAAATAATGAGCGGGAAGGGCGCCAACAATTTTCCATTTTGAAGGTGAACATCTAGTACAAGTTATCTTGACCAAAGGTGGTTTTCGGCTGCCAAAAGCACCGGTGATGACGCCATCTTGGGCTCCATGGTGACCTCCGTCCTGCCGCTCTGTTGGTCTTGGTCTCGTTGCACCGGAATGGTAACCTTTGCATGATGCCTTGGCCTGTGCTTGCCCCCTTTGCACCAAAAGGGAAACAAGGACACCATGCAGGCCGGCGCTCGCCTGGCGCCCGCCTGGTCTTGATTCGTCATGGCTTGCGTCACGGGCTCCTCGCGAGGTACCCTTGCCTTGATCTCTCCGCCTCCTCGCGAGCCTGCCTGATGAGGCCGCCTCTAAGGAAGCTTCCTGTCGTCCGCCCCGCAAGGCTTGGCCCCTCGCGAGGGTCTTGAGCTTGAGCCGATGAAGATGGGCCGAGCTGCCCCCCCACTTGAGCCACGCCGCAGGCCGCAGGCAGGCAAGTCTGGGGACCCCCGTTCCCAGAACGCCGACAGTAGCCCCGGGGCCCAAGGCACGCGCGGGCTTGGCTTAGCAGGGAAGCGAAGGGTCAAGCGCGAAGCGCCGCGGGCCCCAACAGTCTGCGGCCTTGGGCGCCGTGTGGCGATTGATTGGACATGGGCATCTGCGCTTCCCACGATGGCTCGGCAACTGTCCATCTGATAAGAGGAGTACCCGGGCCAGACTTACTTGCTTTGTTCTCGCTCGTCTCGCCCCAGATCCCCTTTCTCGCTCTTCTCCTTCTTGCTCCCGAAATCCTCCAGATCTGTCTCAATCCTTCTCATCCGGCACGCCATGGCGCCTCGCAAGTCTCCAACCGAGGATGAACGCGGACCTGAGGCCTGATACGTCTCCGTCGTATCTACTTTTCCAAACACTTTTGCCCTTGTTTTGGACTCTAACTTGTATGATTTGAATGGAACTAACCCGGACTAACGCTGTTTTCAGCAGAATTGCCACGGTGTTGTTTTATGTGCAGAAAACAAATATTCTTGGAATGACCTGAAACTCCACGGAACATCTTAGAAAAAATAAAAAAAATCCTTGCCAAAGATGAAGACCAGGGGGCCCACACCCTGTCCATGAGGGTGGGGGGCGCGCCCCCCCTCTAGGGTGCGCCCCCCTACCTCGTGGGCCCCCCTGGATGTCCTGCGGTGCCAACTCCAACTCTATATATTGGCTTTCGGGGAGAAAAAAATCAGAGAGAAGAAATCATCGCGTTTTACGATACGGAGCCGCCGCCAAGCCCTAAAACCTCTCGGGAGGGCTGATCTGGAGTCCGTTCGGGGCTCCGAAGAGGGGGATTCGTCACCGTCGTCATCATCAACCATTAGGGCTGGAATTTGAGCCGAGTCGAGCCAGCTCGGCTCGACTCGTTAGAGCTCGTTTCGTTAACGAGCTAGCTCGACTCGACTCATTATTATTAATGAGCTCAAATTCAAGATTGGCTCGACTCATATAACTTGCGAGCTGACTCGTTTAGCTTGTTAAGCTCGTTAAAGATATGAATATAAAACCCTCAAATATTATAAAAATTATTATGTATATATTACATATATATCACTAAACAATTGTAATTTCCTTGTAACGCATGGGTCTCCTAGGCGGTTGGGCCTTCAATGGTTAGGCCTTGTGTTGTGCGCTCGGGACATAGGGTGCTGAGTGGCTGATCTTTTTTTATATTGGGAGTGGCTGATCTTTTGTACCGAGCCTAACGAGTTACACGAGTACTCGTGAGATTGGCTCGTTTAACTTGGTCTATAAACGATCTTAAACTAAAGCTCGGCTCGACTCATTATTCTTCGAGTTCGAGTCGATTCGAGCCAAGTCACGAGCTACTCGTTTAGCTCACGAGCTTCGAGCTTTTTTTCCAGCCCTATCAACCATCCTCCATCACCAATTTCATGATGCTCACCGCCGTGCGTGAGTAATTCCATCGTAGGCTTGCTAGACGGTGATGGGCTGGATGATATTTATCATGTAATCGAGTTAGTTTTGTTAGGGTTTGATCCCTATTATCCACTATGTTCTGAGATTGATGTTGCTATGACTTTGCTATGCTTAATGCTTGTCACCAGGGCCCGAGTGCCATGATTTCAGATCTGAACCTATTATGTTTTCATGAATATATGTGTGTTATTGATCCTATCTTGCAAGTCTATAGTCACCTACTATGTGTTATGATCCGGCAACCCCGAAGTGACAATAATCGGGACCACTCCCGGTGACGACCTTAGTTTGAGGAGTTCATGTATTCATTATGTGCTAATGCTTTGTTCCGGTTCTCTATTAAAAGGAGGCCTTAATATCCCTTAGTTTCCAATAGGACCCCGCTGCCACGGGAGGGTAGGACAAAAGATGTCATGCAAGTTCTTTTCCATAAGCACGTATGACTATATACGGAATACATGCCTACATTACATTGATGAATTGGAGTTAGTTCTGTGTCACCCTATGTTATGACTGTTACATGATGAACCACATCCGGCATAATTATCCATTACTGATCCGGTGCCTACGAGTTTTCCATATACTGGTTTACGCTTATTTACTTTCCAGCTGCTACTGTTACAATCACTACAAAATACCAAAAACATTACTTTTGCTGTCTTTACTTTTGTTGCCGCAACCACCACTATCATATTACTTTGCTACTAAACACTTTGCTGTAGATACTAAGTTTACAGGTGTGGTTGAATTGACAACTCAGCTGCTAATACTTGAGAATATTCTTTGGCTCCCCTTGTGTCAAATCAACAAATTTGGGTTGAATACTTTACACTCGAAAACTGTTGCGATCCCCTATACTTGTGGGTTATCAAGACCTTTTTCTGGCGCCGTTGCCGGGGAGCATAGCTCTATTCTTTGAGTCACTTGGGATTTATATCTGCTGGACACTATGAAGAACTTGAAAGACGCTAAGACAACAATTTATCCCTCAACAATTTATCATGTTCCGTGTGTGGTCTCGATTGCTACTGCTATCCCAAAAGCTAATATCTTCCGTTTTGAGAATTACTGGATTGACTTGCCTGGCTTTTATGACTGTGTGGCTCAGGTTTGGAATAAATCCGTGGACAGACCCTCAGCTGCTCTAACCATTTCCTCTAAATTCAAGGCTCTGCGGTATGCACTTAAGAAATGGCACATGAATTTGTCCACAATTAAAGCACTCATTGCTGATTGCAACAAAGTAATTCTATTCTTAGATGGTTTGGAAGAGATTAGACCTTTGTTAAGACCGGAGTTTAACTTCAGGCGAATTGTGAAATTGCATTTGGAGGATACTTTGCACTAGCAATTTGTTTATTGGAAATAGCGTTGCACTATACGCAGCATAAAAGTTGGGGAGGAAAACCCTAAGTTTTTCCATGCAATGGCCATGGAGAGATATAGGAGAAACACAATTTCCTCCATTAAGAATGCTGATGGTGAAGTTGTCTCGGATCACCAACAACTTGCGAATATGTTTAGGTCTGATTTTAATCAACGAATGGGCTGTGCAAAAGGAATTCGCATGGGTTTTGAATTAGACACATTAATTCCGAGAGTTGATGGCCTTGAGGATCTATCCCAGCCTTTTACTGATTCCGAGGTTGATGCTGTCATTAAACACATGCCGCCGGACCGGGCCCCTGGTCCCGATGGGTTTTCTGGGCTATTCTTAAAGAGATGCTGGCCAGAGGATTTCATGCAACTTGTGAAGGAGTTTTATGAGGGAAGATGCAGTTTGGAATGTCTTAACACTTCCTTAATTACCCTTATACCGAAAAAGTTGAGCCTTGAAGTGGTTGGAGACTTTCGGCCAATCTCTTTGACCAACACGTGCCTGAAATTCTTAACCAAGCTGCTTGCTAATCGACTCCAGAAGGTGATCCTAATGTGCATCCACCGTAATCAATATGGTTTTCTCCGATCTCGGTTGATCCAAGATTGCCTAGCATGGTGTTTTGAGTATATACACCAATGTAAGGCCTCGAAGCGCCCCATCGTCCTCTTAAAGCTGGATTTCACTAAAGCTTTTGACACAGTTGAACATGACCTAATCCTCAGAATCATGCAACGCAAGGGCTTTGATTCCCAATGGACTGGTTAGATCAATATTATCCTATCTACTGGGTCTTCTTCTGTGCTCCTGAATAGTGTGCCAGGGAAGCACTTTGTCTGCAGATCGGGCGTGCGTCAGGGGGATCCTCTCTCACCATTGCTTTTTGTGATTGCGGTCGATTTACTGCAATCTATTGTCGATGAGATGTGCTCCAGGAATATTCTATCTCTGCCAATCCCAACTAACTCCAATGATTATCCGATAGTACAATATGCCGATGACACTTTAATTGTTCTGCCTGCGATCGATGAGCAACTCATTGCCTTCAAGGAAATGTTGGCTACTTTTGCTGAGTCCACTGGTTTGCGGGTTAATTTCAGTAAATCCTCTCTCATTCCTATAAACATGTCTGATGAGGACAGAGCTAGAGTGGCCTCTCTGCTTGGATGTGATGTTGGGACGATGCCTTTCACGTACCTAGGACTGCCAATGGGAACTTCTAGGCCTACAATTTATGATCTGCTTCCTCTGGTTGATCGTGTTGAGCACCGTTTATCTGCATCATCATGCTTACTAAACCAAGGGAGCCGACTGCAGCTTCTTCAGTCGGTGTTGTGCTCCATGCCCATATATTATTTGTGCACATTATCTCTCCCAAAAGGTATCTTGCAGCAGTTAGAACGAATCATGAGACAGTGTCTGTGGAGAGGCAACACGGATAATCCACGTCAATCATTGGCTGCTTGGGATTTAGTCTGTCGCCCTAAGGATGTTGGGGGTCTGGGTGTTCTTAACTTGGCCATCCAAAATGGGGCTCTCCTTCTAAAGCATCTATTCAAGTTCTTCAATAAGGTGGATGTGCCCTGGGTGTCTTTAATTTGGGACACTTATTACGCAGCATCACCGCCACAAAGCACATAGAGCTGTGGTTCATTTTGGTGGTGTGATATCATGCGTTTATACCCCAAGTTCTGCAAGCTTGCTGTTCCACAAGTTCTCGCTGGTGACACGGTGCTTTTTTGGCTTGATCGTTGGCAGCTGGGAAATCATGTTGTCTTCTTGCAGGATTGTTTCCCTCGGCTACACTCATTTGTTGTGGATGATGCAGTTACAGTCAAGGACTTTATGGAGCAGCCTGATATCTTGGATCATTTCCATTTGCCTCTTTCGCAAGAGGCCTTCTCGGAACTCATGCAATTACAGTCTCTCCTGCCTTTGATCAATCTGGATGGGGATAGCAAGGATATTTGGAAATGGCCATCAAAGACTGGAGTCTTCCTGTCAAAAATATATTATGATTCTTGCTTCTCACACCTAGTGGTTGACCCAATTTTACGGTGGATTTGGAAATGTGCATGCACGTTAAAAATAAAAGTTTTCGGTTGGCTTCTGTTAATGGATCGCCTGAATACCAGGGATATGATGCAACGTCGACATTGGATTATCCAGGATGGCACATGTGTGCTATGCAACCTTGCACAACATGAGGATCGGGTTCATCTCTTCTTTGCTTGCAATTTTAGCCAAAGGGTTTGGAACTATCTTGGAATTTCTTGGACAGTTCAACCGAACGAAACCACACATGAAATGGCACAAGCAGTTAGGAAGGATTTTGGCTTCCCTTTTTTCTCTGAGGTTGTATTCACTGCTACCTAGAACATTTGGATACAAAGGAATGGGAAGATCTTCAGAAATGAACAACCAACATTCCGAGCTTGGAGAAGAAATTTTATTCATGACATCTCTCTTCTTTCCCATAGGATTAAATGTAAATATAGAGATAGTCTTCTGTCTTGGATAGCTAACCTTTCTTAGCCTTTTCTTGTAAGTATCATTTCTTAATCTGTACATCCTAAAACTTGTAACTTTCTTGCATTTTATTAATAAAGGACTGTGAGGCTGTTGCCTTGTAGTAAATAGTCAAAAAAAACTAAGAGGGGAGGTAAGGAACTGCCATCTAGCCTTGCACTTGATTCACCTTCTGTTATGAGTAAGCTAGCGACACCTAAACCTTCTTCTGCTATTCGTTCTGATATGTCGCATGTTGCCACTTCTACTATGCATGATACTTATGATGAAACTGCTCCTATGCCTGATACTACTGTGCCCCTTAGTGAATTTCTTGAAGAACAAATTGCTAGGGTTAGAGAAAGAGAAATTGATGAGACTGAATACGATGATGAAAGTGATGATGAAAATATGCCTGTTATTCCTGAGGGTTATCTTTTTGATAAAGATTCTTCTTTAGCAATTTTAGCCTGCAGAGATAGATATGAACTTAAGAGGTTATTGATTAAATGGAACAAAGAATCACTTAGAGATAAAATGAAACCTGATCCTGCTTTTGCAACTTCACCTATCTGTGTTCTTGATAAGGATTATGAATTCTCTATTGATCCAGATATAATTACTTTGGTTGAATCTGATCCTTTTTATGGCTATGAATCTAAAACTGTTGTGGCACATCTTACTAAGTTAAATGATATAGCTGCCCTGTTCACTAATGATGAGAGATCGCGTTACTTCTATATACTCAAAATATTTTCGTTCTCATTAAAGGGTGATGCTAAGATATGGTTTAATTCTCTTGATCCTGGTTGTGTGCGTAGTCCCTAGGATATGATTTATTACTTTTCTGCTAAATATTTCCCTGCTCATAAGAAACAAGCTGCTTTGAGGGAAATATACAACTTTGTGCAAATTAAAGAAGAGAGTCTCCCACAAGCTTGGGGGAGGCTTCTCAAGTTACTTAATGCTTTGCCTGATCATCCTCTTAAGAAACCTGAAATACTTGATATCTTCTATAATGGACTAACTGATGCTTCCAGAGATTACCTGGATAGTTGTGCTGGTTCTCTTTTCAGGGAAAGAACACCGGATGAAGCTGAAATTCTATTGAATAATATGTTTACAAATGAAAATAATTGGGCACCTCCTGAGCCAGCTCCCGAGCCAGCTCCCGCTCCAATTACTGAGCCTATTCCTAAACCAACTCTGAAGAAGAGAGGTGTTTTATTCCTCAGTCCCGAAGATATGCAAGAGGCAAAGAAATATATGAAAGAAAAAGGTATTAAAGCTGAAGATGTTAAGAATTTACCTCCTATTAAAGAAATACATGGTCTTAATCTACCGCCTGTTGAGGAAACATATGATCTCAATCACTTATTTCCTGAAGAACCTCCTGATCCCGATATCCCGACACAGGTAGTAAAGGAAAATTCTCTCTATAGATTTTATGAAGGTGATATCCCTCACTATAAGTCTGCTAGGCAATGCTTTGATGAGTTTGATAATTTTATTGTCAAACAAGAAAATTTCAATGCTTATTTTGGTAGACAATTGAAATATGATTCCGATATGCTTAAATACTTGGGTGATTATATGGCTAATATTAAAAGTGAACTTAAACTTGTTAGCAAACATGCTTCTATGGTTACCACTCAAGTAGAACAAGTACTTAAAGCTCAAAAAGAAGTGCTTGATGAAATGAATAGTAAGAAAAATGATTGTGCTATTAGAGTGGCTACTAGAACTGGTAGAATGACTCAGGAACCTTTGTATCCTGAAGGCCACCCTAAGAGAATCGAACAAGATTCTCAGAGAAATAATATTGATGTTCCTAGTTCTTCTAAAAAGAAGAAAAAGAAAAATGATAGAACTGTGCAAACTTCTAGTGAACCTATTTCTGAACCACCTGATAATCCAAATGATATATCTATGTCTGATGCTAAAACACAATCTGGTAATGAACATGAACCTAGTGAAAATATTAATGATGTTGTTCATGATGATGCTCAACCTAGTAATGACAATGATGTAGAAGTTGAACCTGCTGTTGATCTTGATAACCCACAATCAAAGAATCAACGTTATGATAAAAGAGACTTTGTCGCTAGGAAACATGGTAAAGAAAGAGAACCATGGGTTCAGAAACCCATGCCCTTTCCTCCCAAACCATCCAAGAAAAAGGATGATGAGGATTTTGAGCGCTCTGCTGAAATGATTAGGCCTATCTTTTTACGTATGTGATTAACTGATGTGCTCAAAACAAATCCTTATGCTAAATATATGAAAGATATCATTACTAATAAAAGAAAGATACCGAAAGCTGAAATTTCCACCATGCTTGCTAATTATACTTTTAAGGGTGGAATACCAAAGAAACTTGGAGATCCCGGAGTACCTACTATACCTTGCTCCATTAAAAGAAATTATATTAAAACTGCTTTATGTGATCTTGGAGCCGGTGTTAGTGTTATGCCTCTCTCTTTATATCATAGATTTGACTTGAATAAGCTGACACCTACTGAAATATCTTTGCAAATGGCTGACAAATCAACTGCTATACCTGTCGGTATTTGTGAGGATGTGCCTGTTGTGGTTGCAAATGTTACTATTTTAACGGACTTTGTTATTCTTGATATTCCCGAGGATGATAGTATGTCTATTATTCTTGGAAGACCTTTTCTTAATACTGCAGGGGCTGTTATTGATTGCAACAAAGGCAATGTCACTTTTCATGTTAATGGTAATGAGCATACGGTACACTTTCCGAGGAAACAACCTCAAGTTCATAGTATCAACTCTATTGGAAAAATCCCATCGATTAAATTTGGAGGTTTTGAATTTCCTCTTCCTACGGTCAAAAAGAAATATGATATACTTATTATAGGGGATGTGCATATCCCCGTTGAGGTAACTTAGTGTTATTCGAAATTTCTCCGGCTTCATGATTATCGGAATGAGTTTGTTAACAAGACTTGATCAACCTTGTTAGTGGATTCTTTTTGATGAGCATGAGATGGATGAAACTAGAAGCACAAACTTCCGTACCCTCTCTATATTTTCTGTTCTTTAGTAGAAATAAAGTAAACATAGTATTTTTCTGTCTATTTCCTGGCTTATAAGTGCAATATAAAAATATCCCGAAAATAAAAGTCCTCAGAATGACATGCCAATTTAATATGATTTTTTCGGGAATATTTGAGGATTTACTATGCAAAAATTACCACGGGAGGAGATGCCACCTGGCCACGAGGGTGGTGGGCGCCCCCCTATAGGGCGCGCCCCCTACCTCGTGGGCCCACGGTGGCCCTCCTCCACCTATCCCAGCACCCATCTTCTTCCTGTGTCTCACACAAACCCGAAAACCCAACTCAAGCATGAGTTCCAGCCACTTTTGCTGTGATTTTCGATCTCCTTGCTCAAAGCACCTTTCACAAAACTGCTTGGGGAGATTATTCCTTGGTATGTGACTCCTCCATTGGTCCAATTAGTTTTTGTTCTAGTGCTTTATTATTTGCAAATTTGTGCTGCATAGGTGACCATGTTCTTGAGCTTGCATGTCAAATTTATATGGTTCCAAGTAGTTCTGATGCTTGATATAGGCTCTAGGCACTTGTAGGAGTAGTTGCTATCAGTCTTATTGAAGTTGGTTCACCTTTGTTTGAAGTTACTAAAAATTCCAGATTTTTTCAGAGAAAAACAATATGCTTAGGAAGATGTTCCAAGGTGGTTCCTCCAAGAAGCAAGGACCCAGAATTGCTATGCGCAATGCTGATGATGATCCACCAAGAGACGCTCTGGTACGGCCTTGTGAATGGCCGTCGGAAATTTTATGGGCAGTGCGGGAATTAAAGAAGAATTTAAATCATATTTGCGCAATGCCGGTCTTGAGGATTTTGAGGCTAACAAATGCCCCCAGTATCATGATCTCACGAGTACATTTGTGAGGAGGTTTGAGTATTCATCTTCGCGTAATTCTCCTTCAGTCATGTTTGATCTTTATGACAAATCTTATACCATGGACTTAGAGGATTTCACTTCTGCTTGCAAACTTCCTTCATGGGGTAGTGTTAGGGATCCCCCTAAATCTGAATTTAGAAACTTTCTTGCTAGTATAACTGTAGGGGAATCTAGAGATATAACGCAGGCTACCATAGGGAGCATTCACTTTCCTGCTATACACTATTTTGCTCTCTTCATCGGTGGATGCATAAATGCTAAGGATGAAGCATGTCACATGTGTGTCCCTGACCTTAGCATTCTTAGGAGTGCTGTGTTAGGAGACCAATCTTATCATATGGGAGCCATTGTAGCTCGTAGGTTGCATCATAATAGACATAATGGAGATTTCTTTGGAGGAATTTATGCAACCCGCTTAAGCTAATTTTCTTGAGATAGACATCCGTGAGGGTGATACGGAGTTGCCCACTGCATATTTAGATTATGACTCCATGGCCTCACATCATTTTGTCGAGAGGCCCGAATCACCTCTTTTATATCGTTTAATTTTTAACAAACGACATGTTGTCCGTGTTACTCTCCCTGCTCCTGCCCTTTTTGATTCACAGACAAAAGGAAGATATACTATTACTAGAGAGGAGGCAGATGGGTACGAGAGGAGAGCGGAGGTAGCCCGACTCCACGCTACAGCTCAGCAGGCGATAACCGCTGCACATCAGTATGATCCCAACTATTCTTTGTCATAGTATGACCCCAGCTACACCTACGGGTATCCGCCAGGCTATCCCTAGCAGTAGACCAACTTAGGCCAAAAGCCTAAGCTTGGGGGAGTACGTATTTCTCACCGACATTACATTTATGCTCACACACACGCATTGCTAGATGTCGGTGCTCATACTCTTTCATTGTAATATCCATGCTAGTTTATTTTCTTTTTCCTACTTTCTTGTTGTGTGTTTGATAAACCTTAAGAAAAAAATTAGTAGTAATTTACTTTCCTGCTGTAGTAGTAACTAAAAAGAAAACCCAAAAATATTTCCTGTTCTTCTTTTGCTTGTTGGGAGCTTTCCCGTGTAAATAGTTTTATTTCTTTTCTTTTCTTTGGGGTTAGTAGGAGAAGACCATAATTAAATTGTTGTAATGGCTCTTATATGCTTTAATGTTGATTTAACCCAGAGCCCATATTGCCTTGTCTTCTCCTATTTATTGAATGCTCGCAGATTCCAGCTTAGTCCAATGCACGTGCACTCTTATTATTATTCACACCGTTCGGTCGTGCAAGTGAAAGGCAATTATGATGATATATGATGGACTGACTGAGATGAGAAAAGCTAGTATGAACTTGACCTCTTTTGTTTTTGTAAAGATGATGAGCCCGTCCTTCTTGATTTATCTTATTATGAATAAACATGTTTGCAATGACAATTAGAGATCATAGTTGCTTGTGCCATGCTTGATTAGCTATGAGTTATAATGGATTACCTTGTGTGCCAACATGCTATTGAGATGATTATGATGTGGTATGATGGGGCGGTATCCTCCTTTGAATGATTTAAGTGGCTTGACTTGGCACATGTTCACGCATGTAGTTGAAACAAAATCAACATAGCCTTCATGATATTTATGTTCATGGTGGATTATATCCTACTCATGCTTGCATCCAATGTTTATTAATTTTAATGCATGTACATGGTTGTTGTCGCTCTCTAGTTGGTCGCTTCCCAGTCTTTTGCTAGCCTTCACCTGTACTAAGCGGGAACACTGCTTGTGCATCCAATCCCTTAAACCTCAAAGTTATTCCAGATGAGTCCACTATACCTTCCTATATGCGGTATCTACCTGCTGTTTCAAGTAAATTTGTATGTGCCAAACTCTAAACCTTCAAATAAATATTCTGTTTTGTATGCTCGAATAGCTCATGTATCAACCAAGGTTGTCCTTATCTTCTGTGTTAGGCGGGTTATTCTCAAGAGGTGTGGACTCCGCTCCTCACTCACGAGAAAATGGCTGGTCATCGGGATGCCCAGTCCCATGCTTTATGCAAACTAAATCAAAATTAATTGCGAACAAAACTCCCCATGGGACCTGATGTATGTTGGAGACACTTGTTGTTTCGAGCAAGTCATGGATTGATGCTTGTTGGTAGAGGGGGAGTATAAACTTTACCATTCTGTTTGGGAACCGCCTATAATGTGTTTAGCATGGAAGATATCGCCATCTTAGTTGTTACGTTGACAAGGAAAGCATACTGCTCAAAATGCAATTTATCTCTATTTCAAAAACGAGCTTTGGAACCTCTACAAATCCCTGCTTCCCTCTGCGAAGGGCCTATCCATTTACTTTTATGTTGAGTCATCACCTTCTTATTAAAAAGCACTAGCTGGAGAGCACAACTGTCATTTGCATTCATCACTATTAATCTATGTTGGGTATGACTATGATTGGATCTCTTTTACCATGAATTACAATGTCTAGTCAGTCCTTAATCTTTGAAGGTGCTCTGCATTTATGTTTTGCGGTCTTAGGAAGGGCTAGCGAGATACCATCTTGTTATATCATATTATGATTGTTTTGAGAAAGTGTTGTCATCCGAGATTTATTATTATGGCTTGCTAGTTGATTATGCTATTGATATGAGTAATTATGAGACCTGAGAATTATTGCAAATATGGTTAGTTATGATATATGCTGAAAACTTGATTGCTGGCTTGACATAGTTACAACAATAGGAGCAAACAGAGTTTGTAAAAGTTTTTCTTTCTTTCTTTTAGTTTGTCAACTGAATTGCTTGAGGACAAGCAAGGGTTTAAGCTTGGGGGAGTTGATACGTCTCCGTCGTATCTACTTTTCCAAACACTTTTACCCTTGTTTTGGACTCTAACTTGTATGATTTGAATGGAACTAACCCGGACTGACGCTGTTTTCAGCAGAATTGCCATGGTGTTGTTTTATGTGCAGAAAACAAATATTCTCGGAATGACCTGAAACTCCATGGAACATCTTAGAAAAAATAATAAAAAATCCTCACCAAAGATGAAGACCAGGGGGCCCACACCTTGTCCACGAGGGTGGGGGGCGCCCCCCCCCTCTAGGGCGCGCCCTCTACCTCGTGGGCCCCCTGGATGTCCTCCGACGCCAACTCCAACTCTATATATTGGCTTTCGGGGAGAAAAAAATCAGAGAGAAGAAATCATCGCGTTTTACGATACGGAGCCGCCGCCAAGCCCTAAAACCTCTCGGGAGGGCTGATCTGGAGTCCGTTCGGGGCTCCGGAGAGGGGGATTCATCGCTGTCGTCATCATCAACTATCCTCCATCACCAATTCCATGATGCTCACCGCCGTGCGTGAGTAATTCCATCATAGGCTTGCTGGACGGTGATGGGTTGGATGTGATTTATCATGTAATCGAGTTAGTTTTGTTAGGGTTTGATCCCTAGTATCCACTATGTTCTGAGATTGATGTTGCTATGACTTTGTATGCTTAATGCTTGTCACTAGGGCCTAAGTGCCATGATTTCAGATCTGAACCTATTATGTTTTCATGAATATATGTGTGTTATTTATCCTATTTTTCAAGTCTATAGTCACCTACTATGTGTTATGATCCGGCAACCCGAAGTGACAATAATCGGGACCACTCCCGGTGATGACCTTAGTTTGAGGAGTTCATGTATTCACTATGTGCTAATGCTTTGTTCCGGTTCTCTATTGAAAGGAGGCCTTAATATCCCTTAGTTTCCAATAGGACCCCGCTGCCACGGGAGGGTAGGACAAAAGATGTCATGCAAGTTCTTTTCCATAAGCACGTATGACTATATAAGGAATACATGCCTACATTACATTGATGAATTGGAGCTAGTTCTGTGTCACCCTATGTTATGACTGTTACATGATGAACCACATCCGACATAATTATCCATTACTGATCCGGTGCCTACGAGTTTTCCATATACTGGTTTACGCTTATTTACTTTCTTGCTGCTACTGTTACAATCACTACAAAATACCAAAAACATTACTTTTGCTGTCTTTACTTTTGTTGCCGCTACCACCACTATCATATTACTTTGCTACTAAACACTTTGCTGCAGATACTAAGTTTCCAGGTGTGGTTGAATTGACAACTCAGCTGCTAATACTTGAGAATATTCTTTGGCTCCCCTTGTGTCGAATCAACAAATTTGGGTTGAATACTTTACCCTCGAAAACTGTTGCGATCCCCTATACTTGTGGGTTATCAAGGCCAAGCAACTTGGGGGCGGCGAAGTTGACCGGGGCCATGCTCCTGAGGGAGTTCTTGGAGCACCGGGTGGCTCCACTCCAGGAGCACTCGCTCTCACTGTGGAGGCTTGGAGAAGCGGATGCCGCCCTGCGCCTGAGCTCCAAGGCCCTGACTGACGAGAATCTGTTCGCGGCCCTCCATTCCTTGGTTGGGGGAGGCGTGGCGAGCCCGGTGGGCGCCCCCGTCCCCCTGTACCTTCACGACAACTGGGAGCAGGTGCTGAACTCCATGCCCACCTTCAATGGTGAGGGGCTGGTGCCCGCGGAAGCTCCCGAGGACCTAGCAGCGCTGGCGATGGTGAACGTGTCCTCCGGCAGCTCCAGCGGGAGCAAGGGGGGAGAAGAGGTGGAGGAGGAAGAGTCCGACTCTGAAGCGATTGGCGAGGAGTCGAGGGAGTCCTTTCCTTGGCGCAGGTCCCAGGCCCTCCGCTCCATGCCGGACGACGACGAGGCCGGCGCTAGGCGAGGAGGGGAGGACTCTCCTTTGGTCACAAGGCAGGGCAGGTCGGGGCTAGTTCCCCCAGGGTCTAATCTGGTCCCTGGGCGGTCTGAGGCCAGCTCCGGCCCTCCTGACGTGCCTTCTGCTTCCGGGCCTCCCAAGGCCGCTGTTGGTGTCAAAACCGGCAGATCTCGGGTAGGGGGTCCCGAATTGTGCGTCTAGGCCGGATGGTAACAGGAGGCAAGGGACACGAAGTTTTACCCAGGTTTGGGTCCTCTCGATGGAGGTAAAACCCTACGTCCTGCTTGATTAATATTGATGATATGGGTATTACAACAGTTGATCTACCACGAGATCAGAGAGGCTAAACCCTAGAAGCTAGCCTATGGTATGATTGTTGACGTGTATGTTGTCCTACGGACTAGAACCCTCCGGTTTAGATAGACACCGGAGAGGGTTAGGGTTACATAGAGTCGGTTACAATGGTAGGAGATCTGAACATCGTATCCCCAAGCTTGCCTTCCACGCCAAGGAAAGTCCCTTCCGGACACGGGATGGAGTCTTCAATCTTGTATCTTCATAGTCCAGGAGTCCGGCCGAAGGTATAGTTCGGCTATCCGAACACCCCCTAATCCAGAACTCCCTCAGTAGCCCCTGAACCAGGCTTCAATGACGACGGGTCCGGCGCGCAAATTGTCTTCGGCATTGCAAGGCGGGTTCCTCCTCCAAGTACTTCATAGAAGATCTTGAACACAAAGATAGTGTTCGGCTCTGCAAAATAAGTTTCCACATATTGCCATAGAGAGAATAATAATATTAACACAAATCTAATCTGCTGACGTATTCCGTGGGGCGACACGCCACGGCCAAGCCTTTATCCGAGTCGTTTAATTATCCCACATCAGCGCGTTGTGCGAGGTGGTTTCCTTGGCATGTCTTGTTGAAGCAGAGATCGTGTCCCCTCATTTCGGGATTCTCATCAATACGGGCATGGGTAACCCAACCGCGCCTTTGATTACAACGCTTGGAGATAAGCAAGTTTTACCAGGCTGGTGGGGACATGTAGTCGCGTCCACCCATATAAGGGGATAAGGATCCACCTTTTCACCCACGCCTTCTTCCTCCTCTGCCTATCCATTCTTGTGCACTCGAGCTCCAGTGCCCAAGTCCGCACTACCACCTCAACCTTCTCCAGTCATGTCCGGAGCGGGAGGCAAGTGGATGGTCTCCTCCGTCACGGAGGGGCACATAAAAAAGCTAAGGGAGGCCGGATACCTGGCCAGCGACATCGCGCACCGGCTCCCTGAAGAGGGGCAGCTCATCCTCACTCTTAGGCCCCATGAGAGGGTGGTATTTCTCCCCCATTTCCTCTGCGGACTGGGCTTCCCTCTGCATCCATTTGTCCGGGGGCTCATGTTCTACTACGGCCTGGATTTCCACGATCTGGCCCCGAACTTCATCCTCAACATCTCGGCGTTTATCGTCGTGTGCGAGGCTTTCCTCCACATCCGCCCCCATTTCAGCCTATGGCTAAAGACTTTCAACGTCAAGCCGAAGGTGGTGCGCGGCAGCCAGGCGGAGTGCGGAGGTGCCATGGTTGGCAAGATGGCCAACATTCTGAGGCTTGAGGGCTCCTTCGTGGAGACCCTGAAGGGGTGGCAATCAGGGTGGTTTTACATCACCGAGCCGCGCGATGCCGAATGGGTCGCACCCCCTGAGTTCCGATCTGGCCCCCCACGCGGCTCACCTCCTAGAAGGAGACTGGCCTATCTTGGGGTAAAAAAGGAGAGCTGACCGGACTCCAAACATGCATCCAAACCCTGGTGGACAAGAGGCTCAAGCTTGTCAACGTAGTCCAGGTTATGCTCGTTCGCCTGATCCTCCCGTGTCAACGACGGGCCTTCAACCTTTGGGAGTTCGACCCGGCACAGCATCAAACTCTTAACAGGCTCTTCGACATGATGTACGAAGATGCCTGGAGGATGCTCTTCAAGGGCGCCGAGGCCCCCGCCTCTACTGCCGAGGATCGCGGATTCAATACTCAACGCCGTGCTCTGGCGGTAAGCTGTTTTTGTCTTTTTACAAGGTATCAGTTTTTCATAGTTTGACTCTATGCGGGATCTAAGCTCCTTTATATTTGACAGGATTGGGAGGTAACATCCGGACAGATCAACTGTCCGGCTCCTTTGCCCGAAGGCCCAACGGACGCCCGTTTGGAGAAGCTGCTGGTTCCGGCACCCTACATGGTGCTGGAGAAGAAGGCCAAGAAGAAAGCCGCGGGGACTCGAAGGAGTGCCTGGCGCCAGGAGGTGTTGGATTCATCATCCGGCGGCTCCGAGGCGCATTCCTCCCATGAAGACGAGGAGGAAGGAGAAGAGACCTCTCCCCCTCCAATGGGAGGAGAGAAGAAAAGAAAGGCCGCCCTCTCTGAGGAGGCCGGAGGGTCCAAGAGAGGAAAAACCCATCCTCCGGACTACTCCCCCGACGCCGACGACAGCGGAGAGGAGTGGCAGCCCAGGGCCAAGCCCCTGGCGAGATCGTAAGTATCCGGATACCAGAGTAATTCATAGTATTCGTTTTATGCACAACTTTCCCTTATGTCGAATATGTTTATGCAACCCACCCAAAGACCGGCTCGACGGGTCGTCGAGCGGCTCACTGGACTCGCCGGAGGTGAACTCGCTTCCGACGGCTTCCTCCCCCCGTCCTACGGGCGACACCGAAGTGTTGTCCCAACAGGTTCCAAGCAGGGAGGAGGTGGTCTTGGAGGCGCCGCAAGGCGACCTCCCGGACTCCAGGAGTAAAGGGGAGGAAACCCCCCAGGGCTCCAAGTCCGGCTTAAGGCCGGACACAGCTCCGGAATCTTCAAAGGTTCCAGAGTCCAGCGGGCAACCTCCTTCCAAGAGGAGCAAGCCTACCGTGCCGGTGACCTCCGTCCAACTGGAGGCGCCGGACAATATGTTGGAGGCGCTCCAAAGTGCCTCCATCAACGAGGGGCACCACACTATTATGAGTGCGGTGATCCAGAAGGTTCAGTCCGCCAAAAACGGACTAACTGAAGCTTGTACAAGCCTTTTAACAGGCTTTGAGGTAAGTAAAGAATGCGTAAATAATAGTACCGCATAGACAGTAGCCCCTGATGCTCTGTTTGGCGTTCGGGAAGAAAAGCCGAATAGAGGATCAAATAGAATTCGCAGGAGTCTAACAAAAATGAGTCAATATGCATGTGCAGGCTACCCTGCTTGCGTCCGCCGCACTGACTGTGGAAGTGGACGCGCTAAGGCAGGACCTCGAAAGGTCCGAGCAAGAGCTCGAGCGTGCCAAGAAGCAACTCGAGGACAATGAAGGTAAGAAATACCTTGTTGAAAGTATATATATAAAAAAGGTGCGATTGCGAAAAATGACAGGATTATCCTGGCTTTTGTAGGGGCCACGTCTGAGGTGGCGACCCTTAAGCAAGTGCTGGACGAGGCCGAGAAGAATTCGGCCTTGGAGCGCACCGAGCGGGCGAAGTATGAGGCCGAGGTTGGCAAGGTGCGGCAAGAGCTTCAGGCTCTCATGGGAAAACATGAGAGTTTAGAGCGTGACTCGAAGATGCAAGCGTCCGAGCTTGCGGTGGCTATTGAAAATGCCAAATCTGCCAAGGCCGAATCCCAGAAGTCCCTCCAGGAGTTGGATGAGGCGAAGAAGATTGCGGCGGTTAAGGCATTCTTTATGCAAAGCAAACACATAAACGTGAGTTACCTGTTACTTACCCAAATCCGGAGCTCTCGAGGAGCGTTCGCAGATCTTCCCCGGAGTGTATCCGATGCCGCCGCATTCTATCGAGCCGAGGAGGGCAGCTCGACGGAGAAGGTGTTCTGGTCTCAGTACGCTGAGGCCGGACACCCCATGCCCCTGAGCGATCAGCTGAAGCAACTGGTCGAGCTCCACAAGGCGGCCGAACAGGCCATGAAGGGCCTCCTAGTTCGGCTGTGGCCTGGAGAGGCTCTGCCTGGGAGCTATTTCGGGCTGGTGCGGCGGCTGGTGGAGGCCTGTCCGAGGCTTGAAGACATCAAGCGCTCCGTCTGCATTGAAGGTGCCCGTAGGGCCCTTGCCCGTGCTAAGGTGCACTGGGGCAAGCTGGATGCGGAGAAGCTTGGGAAGGACGGGCCACCGCCGGGGAAAGAGCATCGCAAGCCCGAGAATTATTATAAGAATGTTCTGAAGGGTGCCCGCCTTGTTGCGAATGAATGTACCAAGGATGTATTTTTTGAGTAAAACCCGCTCGTGTTATCCTGTGCGCTGAAAACTTATTCATATGCGCTAAGCAATGCTGCTTGAATTTAAAATATTACCTTATGTGCGGCTGTTTATCAATACTGAGAGATGGCGAGTCGTCGGCTTCTGCCCCCTTGCCGCTAGTGCTGGGGTGTTTGGGGATAAACCTGGGCGCTCTTTTTCCCATATTTGGGTCCTTAGAGGGAGGCGCTCAGCCTAACGAACGAGGCAATCGGACTATAATGCGTGAACACTCTCACTTAGCCATAGAATTCTATAATTTTAAATTTCGGTGAAGCCCCTAGTATTCGGAAGACCGAGTTCGGGGCGCTATCCACGCCTTGGCCGGACAGAGCTGACTCCTCGCCCTAAGCGGCATAAGTCTTTAAGGACTCGAAAAGACCTCTCGAACAGCGACCAGCTCTCGCATCATCATGACGGTCAGTTTTAGCTTTCTCCACTGAGGTGCTCGACCCAGCTCAACCGGGGCACAACCGCAGTGGTTCTCCTAGTGCTACCTTAGCCGATATAGTGGAACGTAAGGCACCAAAACATAGGAGCCGGGCAAACCCAACTATTGACCCAAGACATGATTCGGAGCCGATGCATATAGTGCTATAAGTTCGGGGTGCCGCACTTGTGAAAGTGTTCGGACTTCTCACACCATCTTGAGGGGTACTGAAGCCCCTAGCGTATTTTGGCCGTACCAAAGTGTATGGGTGCAACATGTCATTAAGGAACATATATATATATATATATATATATATATATATATATATATATATATAAAGGGGTAATGCAAAAAATAGACAAAAGCTATGCATTGTTCATTAAAATAGCTGCGATCAAAGCAGAACGATACAAGTAATGCGATAAACGAAAAGTTGGACTATTTAACATGTCTGTTCCAGGGGCAAGCTGCGGAATAGTATGCTAAACAGGTATACTGCTCATGATAGAGACCACCTGGGATTTCCGTAATGCAGCATGGCTTGTCTGCTTCCCTGGTCCTTGCATCATTTTGTGCGGCAGTTGAACTGCCGAACAGGCCTTCCGAAGAGTTGAGTCCTGGAAGTAAGAGAAAAGTATATATATATATATATATATATATATATATATATATATATATATATATATATATATATAAATCGGCAGCCCCTGGTGCGGTTTAAGCCGTGTTTTGGGCGTGCCGTGATGGTGCCCCTCCCCCTATGACCATGGTATTTCTAGAGCATAGTTATGTACGCGAAGTACTGGCGTCGCCTTTTTGCGGGGGTTGGGGTTGTTTCCGCATTGCTACGCCTGCTCGGAACGTGCCAGGTGGTCTTGTTGTAGGTTACTCTGGGCGCGCTTGACTGTGTCCGGACGTTTAATGGCCAGGCTGGAGAACTGCCTGGAGAGGCTACTTTGTACTTCCGCTGCAAGGGCCGCCGTGTGCTCCTCCGTTCGGAGGGAGCGTTCGGTGTTTCCATTGACCGTAATTACTCCTCGAGGGCTTGGAATCTTGAGCTTAAGGTATGCGTAGTGCGGGACCACATTGAACTTGGCGAATGCGGTTCGCCCGAGCAGTGCATGGTAGCCACTGCGGAACGGGACTATGTCGAAGATTAACTCCTTGCTTCGGAAATTATCCGGAGATCCGAGGACCACTTCAAGTGTGACTGAGCCTGTACAGCTAGCCTCTACACCTAGTATTACGCCTTTAAAGGTCGTTTTGGTGGGCTTGATCCTCGAGGGATCTATGCCCATTTTCCGCACTGTATCCTGGTAAAGTAGGTTCAGGCTACTGCCGCCGTCCATAAGGACTCTAGTGAGATGAAATCCGTCAATAATTGGGTCGAGAACCAATGCGGCGAATCCGCCATGACGGATGCTAGTGGGATGGTCTCTTCAATCAAAGGTGATCGGGCAGGAGGACCATGGGTTGAACTTTGGGGCGACTGGCTCTACCGCGTATACGTCCCTTAACGCGCGCTTCCGCTCCCTCTTGGGGACGTGGGTGGCGTATATCATGTTCACCGTCCGCACTTGTGAGGGAAAACCCTTCTGTCCATTGTTGTTCGGCGGCCGGGGCTCCTCGTCGTCATCGCTATGCAGCCCCTTGTCCTCATTGTCGGCGCTTAATCTGCCTGCCTGCTTGAACACCCAACAGTCCTTGTTGGTGTGATTGGCCGGCTTTTCGGGGGTGCCATGTATTTGGCACAAGCGGTCGAGTATTCGGTCCAAGCTGGACGGGCCCCTAGGATTCCTTTTGAATGACTTTTTCCGCTGACCGGATTTAGAGCCTCTGAATCCGGCATTAACTGCCGTATCCTTAGCATTGTCGCCATTGATGCGGCGCTTCTGCTGGTTGCAACGCGGCCTGCCACTAATGTCCCTGGTGTCCGAACGACCAGGGTTCTTGGTCATATTGTTGCTACGAGCAAGCCAGCTATCTTCTCCCGCGCAAAAGCGGGTCATGAGTGCCGTGAGCGCTGCCATAGATTTCGGCTTCTCCTGTCCTAGGTGTCGGGCAAGCCACTTGTCACGGATATTATGCTTGAAGGCTGCTAAGGCCTCTGCGTCCGGACAGTCAAGTATTTGATTTTTCTTTGTTAGGAACCGTGTCCAGAATTGCCTGGCCGATTCATCTGGCTGCTGAATTACGTGGCTTAGGTCGTCAGCCTCAGGGGGTCGCACATAAGTGCCCTAGAAATTGTCAAGGAATGCGACTTCTAGGTCCTCCCAACAGCTGATTGACCCTGTTTGTAGGCTGTTAAGCCACTGCCGGGCTGGTCCTTTAAGCTTGAGTGGGAGGTATTTGATGGCGTGGAAATCATCGCCGCGGGCCATGTGGATATGAAGGAGATAATCCTTGATCCATACTGCGCGATCTGTTGAGGCATCATATGATTCGATGTTTATGGGTTTGAAACCCTCGGGGATTTGATGATCCATTATTTCGTGTGTGAAGCACAATGGGTGTGCGGCGCCTCTGTACTGGGCTATATCATGACGTAGCTCCAATGAGCTTTGTCTACTGTGTTCGGCCCTGCCGAATTTGTGACCGGCGTGATGGTTACCGTCTCGAGCCGTGGGGTGCTCACGCGATCTGTAGATCAATCTTGTTTGCCTTGCCTTTTCCTCCAACATATTACGTAAGTCCGGCGCATATCCCCGTGCCTTGGTACGGGCTGCGGCTTGGGTGGAGGGTCATGAGGCCTCTCTGTCGCGGCCACGAGGTGGCCTGTCGGCCGCGTCGAGTGCTTCCACCTCTAATCGGGGTAGCAACTTGCGCTTTGGGTAGCACTTGGAGGGGCGTTCGGGTTTATGCTCTTCGGCCGCAAGGACTTCTGTCCATCTATCGACTAGCCGATCTTGATCAGCTTGAAGCTATTGCTGTTTTTTCTTGAGGCTTCTTGCCGTGGCCATAAGCCTGCGTTGAAAACGCTCTTGTTCGACAGGATCCTCTGGCACGACGAATTCGTCGTCGTCGCGGCTAGCCTCGTCTTCGGAGGGAGGCATATGATTATCGTCCTCGACCTCTCTGTCGGCCGCTCTCCCATGGGGGCTGGTTTCTCCATCCCCCTGTGCAAAATCTTGCTCGGGGGGATGTTCTTCGGCGCTTTCCGGGGTATTATTATCTCCCGTGCTTGAATCGCCGTTTTTGTGTTGGCGGGATTTTGAGCGGCGCTGCTGACATCGATGCTTTTGCTGTTTCTTGGAGGGGTCATCCTCCGCTGTTCCATCGCCCTCTCCCTCTTTTGGGGTGTCCACCATGTATATGTCATATGACGAGGTGGCTTTCCAGGGCCTAGTAGGCGCTGGTTCTTCATCATCTCCTTCATCGGTGTCCATACCGTCGATGTCTTCGGAGTCGAAGTCGAGCATGTCGGTTAAGTTGTTGACAGTGGCTACGAAGTGGGTGGTGGGTGGGTTTTGAATTTCTTCATCGTCCGTACCCCAACCTTGCTGACCGTAGTCCGGCCAGGGCTCTCCTGACAAAGAGAGAGACTTCAGTGATTTCAGGATATCGCCGAAAGGCGAGTGCTGAAAGACGTCCGTGGCCGTGAACTCCATGATCGGTGCCCAATCGGATTTGCTCGGCAGGGGCGTGGAGGGTTCGGAGTCCGGAGAAGAATCCGGCTCCATGGAGTCACGAGTCTTGCAGAGTACGGGGCTGGTGTTCGGCTCAACCGCCGTTGGGATCGCAGCCCCCGAGGTGGCATCCAACCGCCCATCCTCGATCGGCGCGGTTGGCTCCGAACTAGGGGTCGGAGCTGATGCAGGTGCGGCCTCCAGGGCACTGTTCGGTGGCAGAGCTAGACCATGCTCGTCGTGACAGTGCAGCGTGCTCGACAGTGGTTCGAATCCGTCGAAGATCAAGTCCCCGCGGATGTCGGCCATGTAGTTTAAACTTCCGAATCTGACCTGACGGCCAGGGGCGTAGCTTTCGATCTGCTCTAGATGGCCAAGTGAATCGGCCTGCAGTGCGAAGCCGCCAAAGACGAAGATCTGTCCAGGGAGGAAGGTCTCATCCTGGACTGCATCGCCATTGATGATCGTAGGAGCCATCGGGCCTGACGGCGACGGCACAGAGGAACTCTCAATGAAAGCACCAATGTTGGTGCCAAAACCGGCGGATCTCGGGTAGGGGGTCCCGAACTGTGCGTCTAGGCCGGATGGTAACAGGAGGTAGGGGACATAAAGTTTTACCCAAGTTCGGGCCCTCTTGATGGAGGTAAAACCCTACGTCCTACTTGATTAATATTGATGATATGGGTATTACAAGAGTTGATCTACCACGAGATCAGAGAGGCTAAACCCTAGAAGCTAGCCTATGGTATGATTGTTGACGTGTATATTGTCCTATGGACTAGAACCCTCCGGTTTATATAGACACCGGAGAGGGTTAGGGTTACATAGAGTCGGTTACAATGGTAGGAGATCTGAACATCCGTATCGCCAAGCTTGCCTTCCACGCCAAGGAAAGTCCCTTCCGGACACAGGATGGAGTCTTCAATCTTGTATCTTCATAGTCCAGGAGTCCGGCCGAAGGTATAGTTCGGCTATCCGAACACCCCCTAATCCAGGACTCCGTCAGCCGCCGCCAGCTGCAGGCTTTCGGGCTTCAAGTTCGGTTGGTTGCTTGAGTCCACGAGCGACGACCAGTAAGTGCTTGATTCGTGCTTTGCTTGCTTTCTGCCGCCGAGGCTTGACGTCCGTATTCTTTTGCTAGGCCGGCGCCTGCTGCAAAGAAGTTGAGAGGGGCTTCTGCGGCCCTGCTTGGGGCGAGTCCATCTGTCGGGGCGGTGCCTTCATCCGCTAGGGAGGAAGGCGGCGAGGCTCACGCCTCCCCTACCCGATCATCTTTGCGAGGCCAACTAGGACACCTTGGCGAGAAGTCAGCCCCCGTGGCCCCGCTGACCCTAGAGTCGACTGCGCTCGATGTTGGAGCTGGGGCGGCTAAGGCCCAGGGGGTTCCTTCTTGTCAAGCCGTGATCACGCTGCCGTCCTCTCCACCCGCTCCGCCGGTTCCTGTTTCTTCTGCTCCCTCTGCCGCCGTCCTGGACCAGGCCGCCAATGAACTGAGCTAGCTGCGGGAGGATCTTTTGAGCGCGGACCCTCGCCTAGTGGCCGGGCGCCTGGAGCTAACTTCTGGCTGGGCCCATTCTGCCGCCTCCATCCGAGCAGCGCTGAGCCAGGCCGTGTCGGCCTCCGATGGGGAGAAGCAGGCTGCCAGCCAAGCCAAGGCCGCTTGCGACGCTATGGAAGCCCAGAGCCGTTGCAAGGCGCTGGAGGTCGAGCTGCAAGGCCTGCGTGACGAGCTCGCCAAGTAGGTGCACGGCCGCCAGGAGAGGGGGAAGGAGATGAAGGCTCGGGAGGCTACCGTCAAGGACCGGGACGCCAAGCTTGATGACCGCCACGGCCGATTGGAGACGCTGGAGCGATCGCTGAAGGTGCAGAGGACCAAGCTGGACGCCAAGGCGAAGGTCCTGGCGGAGGATCGGGTGGCCTTCGCGAAGCTGGAGAAGAAGGCTCGCACCACGCTGAAGACGCTTTATGAGAGCGGCTTGGAGGAGCCGTTGGCTGGTGCGGAGGACGGCCCTGCCAAGCTGCTCCCCTTCCTGGTCGATGC
Source organism: Triticum aestivum (assembly GCF_018294505.1). Classification (NCBI taxonomy): domain Eukaryota; kingdom Viridiplantae; phylum Streptophyta; class Magnoliopsida; order Poales; family Poaceae; genus Triticum; species Triticum aestivum. The sequence goes on along the minus strand of NC_057812.1, from coordinate 632,286,809 downwards.
GCTTGAAGATGTCGCGGACGGCCTTGGCCCCACGGTCGAGGCCGAGGCGCGTGCCCTGTCTTCTGCGGCGCTGATGCATGTCCTCAGCCACGTCTACTTGCGCGACCCCAACATCGACTTCGACAGCCTGCTGGAACTCGTGAGCGGCGACCATGCCGCCGCTGCCACTGAGACCGTGAAAGGCCGAGCCAAGGCTTTGCTGGGGAAGTTCCGCTCCTTCAGTATCTTGCCCGGGCGTGGTGCCGCCAGCTCCGCGACCTCAGGAGCCGGAGTCGCCCAGCGTGACTCGACCACCGGCGACGGCGCCACTGGAGAGTGATCCCTTCGTGGCTTCTGTCCTGTTTTTATTCCTGCAACATGCACCATGCCTCGCGGAGGCGTTTAAACTTGTGTTTGGTGTTGTGAAACAATCTATGGCTTGTAATATTTGCTTTGAATTTCCTGGAATTTGCATTTTCCTCTCCTACTTGTCTGCTCTCTACGTCGGCAGGGCCCGGCCCCGCACATACCTCACCCAGCATTAGCCCCGACCGGAAACCAGGACGAGACTAAGCAGTGAGGGGCTACGTGGCAAGTTAGGCTCCTGAGTCATGATGCTCAGGAGTCCCCCTTGACGCGCAAGCAACAAATAGGGAAGGGGGGAGCAAGGAGTGGATTGGTCATTCTACGTCGGCAGAGCCCGGCCCCGCGTGTACCTCACCCAGCGTTAGCCCCGACCGGAAACCAGGACGGGACTAAGGAGTGAGGGGCTACGTGACCAGTTAGGCTCCTGAGTCACGATGCTCAGGAGTCCCCCTTGACGCTCAAACGGGTTTTCATACCTTGGCTCCGCTCGGGGAGGGCGCGCAACGACCAGGTCCGAGGGACCTGGCTGGGTGGCGTGCGCTTGGGCAAGGCCCGGGCGCAGCCCCCGTGTCCAGCCCCCTCGCGCAGCGCTCCCGAGGGGAGGCGTTGCGACGGTGCCGGACACTGAGCTCTGGGCTCTCCAAGGTTGGTACGACCGTGGCCCGCCCTCAGTTTTTTATCACCAGCGCGGAGCATAGCGCTTCCGCATGTGTATGGGCATAGCCGCTCCTCGGCAGTGTCGTCAGCCAGCACGGAGCATGGTGCTTCCACTGGTACGTGGGAAGGGGCTCCCCTCCGGGAGGAGCCCCCGGGGCGTGTACAGCCCCGCCCTGACACGTGGCCGGCACGGTAGGGCTAGGAGAGGTGTATCTGGGCACCCGTGAGCCAGCGCGGGTCTCACGAGGCCCTACCTCGAGGCGGGTTGCGCCTGGCTCTGGGCCTTTATCAATGTTGTGTTCCTGCAGGGTGGTTAGAATGCAAATGCTCTACGTCCTCAGGTCCCGGCCCTCGAGCGAGCTCAGCTGCCGCTGGTATGACAGGTCGCGATGCCGTGGGTCAAGGCCAGGGGGTGAGGGCTGGAGAGCCAGTAGGAGCCCATGAGTCGCGATGCTCAGGTACCCCCTTTTAACGTGCAAGCGCTTTGCATGAGAGCGGAGAAGTCCGCGATAAGCAGCGGGCGATAATCATGGGAACTAGATTAAGCGCGAAAGAGCAAATTCATTTTAAGTAGATGCGAGAAACGCCGCTGGGCTAGGCCCGAGCGGCTTGGGGATGATGCATCCCGAGGGGCGCCCCCAACAAGGTAAGTAAAGAGCATAAGCAAAGCGGATACATGCCACGGGGATGGACCCGCGCGGCCTGGGAATGATGCGGCCCTGTGGGCGCTCCCAGCTAAAAATGGAACTTTGAAAGATGTCACCTGATGCTGTTGAAGATGAAGTGATGCTGAAGAAGCGAGCGATGCGCGGTGAAGATGCCGGTCCTCACGAGCCCCCAGGCCCAGGGGCCTCGGGAGGCTCCGGGGGCACAGGTGGGTCCTCAAGAGCCATCTCCATCTCTGCTAGGACAGCATAATGCCTGACCTCCTGAGCCTCCAGAATGCTCCTCAGCAGGCGCTGGTGAGCGGCGACTGTGTTCGGCAGGCCGAAGGGCATGCGGACGTAGCTGTGAGGTGGTCCCTCGTAGCGCCTCACGCGCGAAGGCCAGAGGCGCTCTAGAGACGCGGCTCGGTTGAGCCCTGGTACGTCGATGCAGACGCGCAGCCCACCATCCTCACCTAGATGTGGGGCTACAGCGGGCTAGCGGCGGTTGCCGCGCATGACTCTCGACTCCTGCAGCTCCTGGGTGTTTCTTGTGATGAACTCCTGAGGGTTTGGTCTTCCTTGCCTTGTACCTTCCTGAGGGAAACGTGCCTGGAAGCACCCCTCCAAGTGGTGCCCGAGCGCCTCCCTCGTGACCTTGGCAAAGTCTGTGGCTCTCCAAAGAAGAGCCCCCGAGCCCTGCCTGAGGAGGGCGCCGGGAGCGCCTTCCTATGCGAGAGAGGGTGGCGCTCCCTGATCGGGCGCGAAACCTGACGCAACACCTCCGGAGGCGCCTGCCTCCTTGTGGCTTGGGCCAGGCGAGGCCTTCTTCTTCTTGAGGGTCGCCTCGGGAAGTCTTCCGCTCCTGTGATCTGGGTCTTCGATTGCTGCGGCTTGGAATGCACGCTCAAGCGAACACACTGCGTCCCTTTCTTCACAGGGTACGGTGATGACTCCACCGCTTCTAGGCATCTTGAGGACATTGTAGCCATAGTGAGTCACCGCCATGAACTTGGCTAGGGCTGGGTACCCGAGGATGGCGTTGTACGGGAGGCGAATGTGGGCGACGTCGAAGTCGATGAGTTCAGCGCGGTAATTGTTGCGCTGCTCGAAGGTGACTGGTAGGCGAACCTGCCCTATCGGAACAGTGGAACTATCAGTGACTCCTGAGAAAGGCTTGGTTGGCTAAAGCTGATCATATGGCACTTGGAGATTGTCGAACGTCTCAACGGACAGGACGTTGAGTCCTGCCCCGCCATCAACAAGGGTCCTGGTGACCTGCACATTGCTGATGACTGGGGAGCAAAGCATTGGGAGGACTCCGGCTGTTGCCGCGCACTTGAGCTGATCCGCTGAGCTGAACGTGATAGTGCATGTAGACCACCTGAGAGGGCGAGTGGCCTCAAGCTTGGGGAGGACTGCATTCACCTCGCGAGCAAACTGCTTGAAGATGCGCTGTGAGGCTGGGGCCTGGGCGCCACCCAAGATGCAAGCGATTGCGCGTGGCTCCTGGAAGCCCCCAGCCCCATCGTCTTGATGTTGGTCTTCATTCCTCCTTCGTGGTGGCGGCAGAGGAGGAAGGCCTGCGTTGCCGTGTGGGCGATCCTCACGAGGCTGATCTCTCCAGCCTTCCTCGCGAGGCTGGTCCTGCCAGCAATCCTTGCGAGGTCGGTCACGCCACCCTTGGCGAGGTCCACGGTCTTCCCATCGTCCTCCACCTCTTCCTCCTCCTCGGCCATAGCCCCTGTCGTCGCACTCGGGGCGTCGGCCGATTTGCCCATCTCGCACGGCCCTGAGCTCTTGACATTCATTGGTGTTGTGGGTGTGGAGGTCATGGTACACGCAGTATCGGCTGCCCTTGGATGACTCAGGCTGATCCCTGCCTCGCTTGGTGTCTGGTTCCGCTGCAAGCACGATAGCCCCCTTGCACTTCACGTCTTTGGCCTTGAGCTTCTTCTCTTCTGGGTTGGCTGCCGGGAGCTCAAGGAGGGAGAGGCGCCCTTCCTCAGCCCTGGCGCACTTGGTCGCCAAGTTGAACAGCTCCAGGGATATGCACAAGTCTTCATGGATTGCCAGCTCCTCTTTCATCTTGATGTCGCGCACGCCATTGGAGAAGGCTGAGATGATGGCCTCTTCAGTCACCTTGGGGATCTTGAGGCGAGCGTTGTTGAAGCGCTGGATGTATTTATGCAGGGTCTCCCCTTGATGTTGCTTGATGCGGCGTAGGTCGCTCACGGCCGGGGGCCGGTCACGAGTGTCGTGGAAGTTGGCGATGAAGCGGGTGCGCATCTCGTCCCAGGAGGAGATCGTGCCGGGAGCCAGGTTCAGGAGCCAGGTGTGGGCGCCGTCCTTGAGCGCCATGGGAAACCAGTTTGCCATGACCTTTTCGTCTCCGTTGGTGGCTTCGATGCCCAGCTTGTAGAGCTGTAGGAATTCCGCGGGGTCCGCCGTGCCATCGTAGCGAGGGGGCAGGTCGGGCTTGAACTTGCCCGGCCATGTGACGCCACGCAGCTCGGGGTGAAGGCAAGGCAGCCTGCTGTGGCCACCAGCGCCCTTTGCTGGTGCTGGGCTTGCTCCTGGGGATTACCATGCGCCACCGCCTGGAGCAGCACGGGGTCTTGGCGTGGAGGCGGAGGGATGCGATCTTGGTGCGCCGGCGCTGGGAGCGCGCGAGCACCTTCTCGGGGACGAGGGATCTCTTCGTAGCTCCCTTCTTGCAATGTAGGAGCCGGACGTGGAGGGTCTCGCCCTAGGGCTACGCGCCTTGGAGCCAGGGCACCTTCTTGGGGAGGAGGTGGCGGAGGCGCCTCCTGATCCTCGCCCCCTGCGCAGAATGGAGGGCGAGGCAGCGAGAGGGACGGCAAGGGGGAGCCCCCTGCGGCGCTAACAAGCTCGGTGATGCGGGCGAGCCAGTCCTTGTAGAGGTCGTTGACGGGGCGGTAGTGCAGGAGCTCTCTTGCCAGGAGCAGCGCGGCATGCACGTCCGCAGGGGCGCGACGAGCGTGGGACGACGAGCCAGCTGGAGTCAGCGATGGGGTGGCAGTGCGGCCATCCCGCCGCACCGAAGGATGCTGGGACGAGGCCTGCTGCTCGTTCCCCGCCGGGCTGGTGGCGGCGTTGGCGGCAGGCGACGGGGAACGACGAGGGTGTCTGCCGACAGGAGCCATCTGGGCGACGCGGGTGGCGAGAGTAGCCCGGCGCTCGGCGCGAGCCCGACAAGCGTCAGCCATGGACACGACGGAAGATCACACGCGAACCGCGGAAGAAAGAATCTGGCGCACCCCTACCTGGTGCGCCAAATGTCGGATTTCAGGTTCTGGCAGACCCTTGAGGTTCAAACACTGGGGTGCACGCGGAAATCTCTCCCCTACCGATCTACGTTCGATCTCCTCGTGTGATCTAAGCTGGGAACGACAAACAACACAAAGGACACGAGATTTATACTGGTTCGGGCCATCGTTGTGGTGTAATACCCTACTCCAGTGTGTGGTGTGGTGGATTGCCTCAGGGGCTGATGATGAACAGTACAAGGGAAGAACAGCCTCGCAAGAGGTGTTCTAGAGCTGGTGCGATGAACTGCAGGGTGAGTTCGATCGCCTCTCTCTCTCTCTCTCTCTCTCTCTCTCTCTCTCTCTTTCCTAGGGCTCTATCCGATCTGGTCCCATTGCCCCTACTCTGTGGTGGCTAGCTCTATTTATAGAGGCCCTGGGCCTCTTCTCAAATAATGAGCGGGAAGGGCGCCAACAATTGGCCATTTTGAAGGGGAACATCTAGTACAAGTTATCCTGACCAAAGGTGGTCTTCGGCTGCCAAAAGCACCGGTGATGACGCCGTCTTGGGCTCCATAGTGACCTCCATCCTGCCGCTTTGCTGGTCTTGGTCTCGTTGCACCGGAATGGTAACCTTTGCCTGATGCCTTGGCCTGTGCTTGCCCCCTTTGCACCGAAAGGGGAACAAGGACACTGCGCAGGCCGGCGCCCGTCTGGCGCCCGCCTGGTCTTGATTCGTCATGGCTTGCGTCACGGGCTCCTCGCGAGGTACCCCTGCCTTGATCTCTCTGCCTCCTCACGAGGTTGCCTGATGAGGCCGCCTCTGAGGAAGCTTCTTGTCGTCCGCCCCGCGAGGCTTGGCCCCTCGCGAGGGTCTTGAGCTTGAGCTGATGAAGATGGGCCGAGCTGGGGCCCCCACTTGAGCCACGCTGCAGGCCGCAGGCAGGCAAGTCCGGGGACCCCGTTCCCAGAACGCCGACACACGCCCCCTACCTGGCGCGCCAAAGATGTCGGTGGGAAACGACACCTCTATGGGATCACAAGAATCCCTACCGCGGTTGCGGGGCGCGGGGTTGAGAGAAGAGCGGGTCTAGTAGAGAGCATGCGGTTCGTTTATCCAGGTTCGGGCCACGAGGATGCGTAAAACCCTAGTCCTACTTCGGTGGATGTATTCTGAGTTCTTGAGCTAGCTACGGAGTGTAACGAGCTCCAAAAGGCCGAATCCTTCTCCTGGTCGCCTCGGGCCTCCTTTTATAGGAAAAAGGGGCTGCCACAGTGGCACACAGGAGGTGGAAAGGTCTACAGTGGCACGAGGTTATCCCTTGTATTATAGGACAAGGCGCATTTAATGCAAGGCTTAGGTGTCCCTTCACTTTATTGGGGACGGGGGCGAGGCCCGTCCCGTCCGTCGCCGCTCCACCAAGCTTCAACACGCGCCCTGGCCAGCGATGCATGCGGTGCCGTGTAGGCAGGCAGGCAGCTGAGGTGGCGCAGTGGTGGAGCCTCCACGAAGGCCTGCATGTTGCCACGGAGGTGCCTGCCCAGCTGGTTTGGATCGGCAGCTGCATGCGAACGGCGGCGGAGACTTGGCTGGCGTGGGCCTGGTGGTGGTCCCGCTGGTGTCCTTGGCGAGGGCCTTACCGGGTGGCCCGGCAAGAGTCTTGCCGTGTGGCCCGGCAAGGGTCTTGCCACGGCACGCTGTCGTCCCCGACAAGGATCTTGTCGGGGGTCTGGTGGCCTTCCTCGGAAAGGATCTTGTCGAGAGTTGTCGTCTTCTAATCCTCATCTGATCTTGAATATGTCTTCACAAAGATCTGCATGCCACCATAGAGGTGCCTTTCCGAGCCCTGGCCCCATGCTAATGATGGCGCTGGGGGCCGTGGGCTCAAGGGTGGCTCGCTCCATTGGCGTGGGGCGAGATGCCCTGGCAAGGGTCTTGCCGGGGCTGCCGCGGCTGCCCCTGTAAGTGCATCTAGTGCCATCCCTAGTTGGTTTTGGAGTATTGACGACAAACCTAGTTGAGGGACTAATGTGTTTGTGAGAATTGCAGGATAACACAGGTAGAAGTCCCTCATTGATTCGGTTTTACTACCAGAGATGACCCCTAAAAATGTATGAAGACATTGAAGTCAAAGGTGGTATATGAAGATATTCACATTGAAGACTATGACAAGAGAAGACACTATATGAAGCCTATGGAGCTCGAAGACTTAGATCTTTCGTAGTTCTTTTTATTTTGTGTTGAGTCATAGGAACCACCGTACTGTTAAGTGGGGTCCAAGAGAACCAGTCAGAATGACTGAAGTGATGCCTAAACCAGAAACCTATGTCTTCGAGTGAAGACTATGAGAGCGAATCTTGTCCAGAGTCGGACAAGTCAGCTTTGCTTGTAGCCCAAGTAAAGTTGCCGTGTGAGTTTGAAATCTGACCATTGGAACACGTGTCAGTTCCTTAGTGACCCAGGGTCATTTCGGATAAATCAGGTTGGGTTGCCAAGTGGCTATAAATAGCCCACCCCCTACAACCATAAACGGTTGGCTGCTCAAATTGAAAGTACGGCTTTTGTCGTTTGAGAGCAACCCACCTCGAAGCCTTTGAGAGAGAATTCCTTGCGAGGATAAAGCCCTAACCACCAGAGCCAGAGAGAATTGGGCATCACTTAAGTCTTCTTGTCTGTGTGATCTGAAGACTTATTACACTTGAGGACTGTGCATCCTCCAGCCGGTTAGGCGTCGCATTCTGAGCATCCAAGAGACATTGTGGATTGCCGGTGAACGAAGTCTATGAAGGTTTGGGAGTCTACCTTGAAGACTTACCAGAGTGATTGGGCGAGGTCTATGTGACCTTAGCTCAAGGAGAATACGGTGAGGACTGGGTGTCCTGAGTTGCGTGTTTAGGACTGGGTGTCCGGGACTGTGTGTCCTAAGGTTTAAATACCTAGCCGCTCCAACCAGACGTACAGTTGTCACAGCAACTGGAACTGGTCCAACAAATCATTGTCTTCAACGAGTCACTGGTTTCATCTTCACTTCACTTTACTTACTGTTACTCCTTGTGAAGTCATTGTATGTTTGCACTATCATTTGTCTTCACTGAGTGACTCTGTGTTCTGTTTGGCTTCACAATATGTTCCTACCTGATCCTTACTACCTAGCTGCTATTAGTCTTTGTGCTTTCACTTCATTGAATACTTGACTATGGTTTGCCTAGTGTAGTCTACCTTCCGCTGCATGGTAATAGGTTTAATTTTATCGTTTGTCTTCAAAACTTCTATGTTCTGAAGACTTTCATAAAAATCGCCTATTCACCCCCCCTCTAGTCGATATAACGCACTTTCAATTGGTATCAGAGCAAGGTGCTCCCTTGTTCTGTGTGATTCGGTTTAACCACCTGGAGTTTTAGCTATGTCGACTGTAGGGATAATTAAAGTCTCCTCTACGTGCCCCGTCTTCGATGGAACTGAATATCCCTACTGGAAGAATAAGATGCACATGCATCTTGAAGCCATTGACGTCGACCTATGGTATGTCGTCAAGAACGGCGTTCCCAAGGCTGGAGAAGGTGTCACTTCTGCTGATGTCAAGAAATTCGTTCAACTGGACTCTACTGCCAAGAATATCATCTGTGGTCATCTGACCAAAGGACAGTATGGCCGTGTGAGTGCTTTGAAGACATCCAAGCTGGTCTGGGACTGGCTCTCCAAGGTCAATGAAGGCATCTCAACCCAGAGAGATCAGAGAATCAGTGTCCTTCGCAACCTCTTCAACCGCTTCAAGCGAAATGACAATGAGAATGTCTAGCACACATTTGACCGACTCACTGACATCACAAATGAGCTTCAAGCCCTCGGCGCCACTGAGATTACCAAACACGAAGTCGTCAAGATGCTGCTGAGATCACTTGATAGTTCGTTTGACATCCTGGCCCTGATGATTCAAGAACGTCCTGATTTCAAGACACTAGATCCGTCTGACATACTTGAGAGGCTCAACACACATGAGTTTTAGCTTTCGGAGAAAAGAGATATCTATGGTCCAAACTATGGGCGAACTCGTGCCTTGAAGGCAAAAGTTGTCTTTCTGAAGAAGAATCTGACAGCAGTTCTGATGATCCTGAATACATTGGAAGGGAACTTGCTATGCTTGTCAAGAAGTTCCAAAAATTCACCAAGAAGAAAGGCTTCAGAAAGTCTTCCTGATCAAGTTCAAGGAATGATGAAGCTCCTGCTCATGACTACAAGAAGAAAACATGTCACAAGTGCAAGAAACTTGGCCACTTCATCTCTGAGTGTCCACAATGGGACAATGAGAACAAAAAGAAGAATAAGAGCAAGGAATATGACTCTGACGACAAGAAGAAGAAGAAGAAATACTCAAAGTCTTCTTCCAAGTCTTCCTCAAAGTCTTCATCACACAAGAAGAGCTCATCTGGCAAGGCACGTGCGTTTGTTGGCAAGGAAATGGATTCAGAGGAGTCTGCTTCTGAGGAGGCGGAGGTGGAGTCTGAGGAGGAATCTGACTCAGGCGTCGCAAGTCTGGCTACAACATACGTTTCCAAGACCATCTTCAACGCTGAAGACAATGACTTCATCATCGACACCGATGCAAATGACAAGGACTACTCCGCTTCTACCTACTGCTTCATGGCACGCGGTGCCAAGGTAAACACATGCACTACTCACTATCAAACATCTAGTGACGATGACTCTGATTGTGGTTCAAAACCTAGCTACAAAACACTTGCTAAAATTGCAACTGAACAACAGAAAGCTATGGAACATATTCAAAAACTGTTAGACAGAAGCGATGATCTGTTAGGTGCTGAAATGACTCGATCTGAATCCTTAATTGAAGACATAAAAAATCTTCACGTTAAGTATCAGGAACTTGAAAGTCGTCATGAAACTCTCTCAACAACTCATGAAAAGCTTTCCTATGATTATCTTCAAAGGAAGCAAGATCTTGAGAAATTAAGAGCGGTTCATGAAGATCTTCAAACGGAAAACGAGTCACTTCGCGCCAAACAGATCAGTCCCGCTCAGGAAGGATTTGAACCACCATGTCTTAAATGCATTGAGCGTGATAATGCTATTTCTGTTGCTAAATGTTCTACTTCTACTGCTGTTGCAATATCTTCAACTGTTGATGTGGTAACTAACCCCTCTGCTGAGGATACCACTGCTATTGCTGATGAGAATGCTAGGTTGAAGACATTGCTTGAAACAGGGATGTACAAAAGTCTTAAAGGGCATCAGACGCTATGTGATGTCCTGAAAAAGCAGATTCTGAACCGAAACCCTAGGAAAGAGGGTGTAGGGTTCGTAAGAAAAATGAATGCAGATGGCTCTTACTGGAAACCTAAGCAGTACCCCAAAACCATGTGGGTTGCTGCAAAGGAACCTTCAGCAGATCCATCCAATCTATCTGGCTTCACTTGTGCTAACCCCATTATCATTGATGAATCCTTTGATGCAAACTATATACTGTTTAAGAATCAGAATGGTGAAGTATTTGCCAGGTACATTGGTACTAACTGCAGGAATGGACCGCCTATGAAGAAGATCTGGGTTCCGAAAAGGTGTCTAGAGAGTCTTCCTGTGAATGTCATCATGACACCTCACATGAAGAAGACAAACCTCAGACCAAAGGCTTCATACGGTCCAAAGGCTTCATACAGACAGAGGACTCACCTAAGTCGCACTAACGCAAATGTTTTGCAGGGAAACCATACTCAGGCATATGAATATGAGAGCGGTTCATCAAACCGCTATGTTCATAAGACCAAGAACTATTCTGCTTATTCTTATGAGTACTATTGTCCGCCTACAAGACTGTTTGCTAAGGCTTCAAAGCTAAAATTCTCAGATGCTGCACTTAGACTTATTGCTTCTAAGCCGCCCTTGATGTGGGTGGCTAAGAAAGCTTAACTCTCTTTTGCAGGGAAAGGTCTCCAGCAGAAAACCAAAATCGTCTGACGCTATTGCTGGGGACCTTAAACATCTTGTAGGGCGCAAGATCAAATGCCCAAATGGTCTTACTATGTACTTCGTACCTGAATCGCTTGCTACTCTCCCTATTAGTCCTAACCTGGATCTAAGATTTCATAACCCACTGGTTCGTCAAATGTTTTTGCTTCACAATGCTCTTGGTGAAGCCTATCCCCCTAACTGCACTATAGGGTACGACACCAGCGTCTTCAGAATGGATTATTGATAGTGGGTGTACAAATCACATGACTGGCAAAAGAAGTCTTCTTATGGACTCAACCTTACGTCCATCCGACAAGAGCCACATCACATTTGCTGACACTGGTAAAAGTAAGGTATTGGGTCTAGGTAGAGTTGCAATCTCAAGGGATCAACACATGGATAAAGTCATGCTTGTTGAATCCCTTGGCTTCAACTTAATGTCTGTCTCAATGCTTTGCGATTTGAACATGATCGTAATGTTTGGAAAATATTGTTGCCTTGTACTAATGGAATCTGACAAGTCTCTAGTGTTTGAAGGGTATCGAAAAGATGATTTGTATGTGGTAGATTTCTCAGCAGGGCCACAGCTTGCAGTATGTCTTCTAGCAAAGGCTTCAGAATGCTGGCTCTGGCATCGGAGGCTTGGACATGTTGGCATGAGGAACCTCCACACCATTGCGAAGAAGAAGCATGTCATAGGCATCGAGGGCGCCAAGTTCAAGAAATACCACTTATGCGGTGCCTATGAAGCAGGGAAGATGACGAGGGCCAAACATCCCTCGAAGACAATCATGACCACTACTCGACCCTTCGAACTGCTTCACATGGATCTTTTCGGTCCCACTCATTACTCAACTCTAACTACTACTGCTTGCCTCTATGGCTTCGTTATTGTTGATGATTATTCTAGATATACTTGGGTGCACATAATCCTTTACAAGACTGAAGTGCAGGATGTCTTCAGACGCTTCGCCAATCGAGCTATGAACAATTTTGGCGCCAAGATAAAGCACATCAGGAGTGACAATGGCACTGAATTCAAGAACACTGGCCTTGATACATATCTTGATACCTTGGGCATCACACATGAATTCTCAGCCCCGTACACGCCACAGCAGAATGGCGTCGTCGAACGCAAGAACAGAACACTAATTGAGATGGCCAGAACGATGCTAGATGAATACAAGACCCCAAGAAAATTCTGGCCCGAAGCCATTGATACTGCATGCCATACAAGCAATCGTGTTTATCTTCACAAGCTACTGAACAAGACATCTTATGAGCTCCTTACTGGCAAGAAGCCAAATGTCAGTTACTTCAGAGTATTTGGCGCAAGGTGCTGGATCAAGGACCCACATCACACCTCAAAATTTGCACCAAAAGCACATGAGGGTTTTATTCTTGGATATGGAAAGGATTCGCACTCCTACAGAGTCTTCAATCTCTTTCATTACAAAGTGGTTGAAAGAGTGGATGTGCGGTTCGATGAGACCAACGGTTCACAAAGAGAGCAGCTGCAAAATGTGCTAGATGAAGTTCCATCCAGTGAATCAATCAAGCTAATGGGAACTGGAGAAATTATACCTTCGGAAGCTCATCCTGAAGAAGAACATCATTTCAGCACCTGATCAACATGAAGACAATGCTCAGCCTGAAGACATTCCTTCCAACAACGACAATGAACAGCAAGAGCAAAGTCTTCGCCCTGTACATCCTCGTGTTGCCAATGAAGTGCAGATTGAAAGAATAATTGATAGCATCAATGCACCTGGTCCACTCACTTGTTCAAGGGCAACTCAGCTAGCAAATTTCTGTGGGCACTTCTCATTCGTCTCAATAGCAGAACCCAAGAAAGTTGAAGAAGCCTTCATGGAACCTGAATGGATTCAAGCTATGCAAGAAGAGCTTCAACAGTTTGAGCTGAATAATGTATGGGAACTGGTTAAGTGTCCTGATCCACGGAAGCACAATATAATAGGCACCAAATGGATATACCACAACAAGCAAGATGAGCATGGTCAAGTTGTCAGAAACAAAGCTCGTCTCGTTGCTCAAGGATATACTCAAGTGGAAGGCATTGACTTCGATGAAACATTTGCTCCCTGTGGCTAGACTTGAAGCCATACGCATACTGCTGGCCTATGCAAATCATCATAACATACTTCTATATCAAATGGATGTGAAGAGTGCCTTTCTCAATGGCAAGATTGAAGAAGAAGTGTATGTTGCACAACCGCCTGGCTTTGAAGATCCAAAACATCCTGACATGGTATACAAGCTCAACAAGGCACTGTATGGCCTCAAACAAGCCCCTCGGGCCTGGTATGACACACTCAAATACTTCCTGAAGAGCAAAGGCTTCATACCTGGTTCCCTAGATCCCACTCTTTTCACGAAGACATATGATGGTGAACTGTTTGTGTGCCAAATATATGTGGATGACATTATCTTCGGCTGCACCAATCAGAAGTACAGTGAAGAGTTTGGATATATGATGCAAGAGCAATATCAGATGTCCATGATGGGGGAGCTGAAGTTCTTCCTCGGTCTTCAAATACGACAACAACGCAATGGCATCTTCATATCTCAAGAGAAGTATCTCAAAGATTGCCTGAAGAAGTTCGGTATGCAAGACTGCAAAGGCTTCACAACACCAATGCCAGCCAAACATCATCTGGGTCCTAACGACAATGGTAAAGAGTTTGATCAAAAGGTATACCGCTCCATGATTGGTTCTTTACTTTATCTATGTGCATCTAGGCCAGATATTATGCTTAGTGTTTGCATGTGTGCTCGATTTCAAGCGGCACCAAAGGAGTCGCATCACTTAGCTGTGAAGCGAATTCTTCGATATTTGGCTCACACCCCAACTCTAGGATTATGGTATCCAAAGGGCTCAGAGTTTGATCTGGTTGGATTCTCGGATGCTGATTATGCTGGTGACAAAGTTGATCGCAAGTCTACATCAGGCACATGTCACTTTCTGGGACGATCACTTGTATGTTGGTCTTCAAAGAAGCAGAACTGTGTATCTCTCTCCACTGCTGAATCTGAATACATTGCTGCTGGATCTTGCTGCGCTCAGCTTCTGTGGATGAAGCAAACACTCAAGGACTATGGCATTCATCTGAAGCAAGTGCCACTTTACTGCGACAACAAAAGCGCCATCAAGATTGCCAACAACCCAGTTCAGCACTCGAAGACAAAGCACATTGAAATTCGTCATCACTTTCTCAGAGATCATGTTGTGAAGGAAGACATTGATATCATACACGTCAACACTGAAGAGCAATTGGCAGATATCTTCACCAAGCCCTTGGATGAGAAGAGGTTTTGCAAGTTACAGTGTGAGCTAAATATCCTGGAATCCTCAAATGTCCTGTGATCAGGCACACATCCTAACCCTTATGCATATTGATGACTTAGATGTGCAACACACGAAGTAAAGTATATCTTCAATCAATGAAGACATACATTCTAAGTGTGAATACATTAATGTGGAATTTGACTTCGGAGCGCCACGATAATTGTGCGCCGTGTCTGGGTCTAATACTTCCTATATGGTGGGTAACGCCACCACCAAACGTTATATTTTGAAGTGTTTCACTCATGGCGTTACCTTGCAATGTCTTCACATTTGGTTTGGTTTCGATCTCAACATATTTTCATGATTATCTTCACTATGTTGATTATATATATATATATATATATATATATATATATATATATATATATATGCTAGTGTTCTGTCCTCTACAGCATTCACTTATAGCTATGTCTTCGTGTTGAATCTTTTGAACTAAGTGAATGTGGTCGGACCCTAACCTCTCTATGCTTTCTATCTCAAACTCTATCTCCCCAAGTCATATGCATTCTATTGAAACTGTCGAATGTCTTCTCTGCGTCCTTGTCAGCAGAAGATACAGAGACAACCATTAAGTCCGTTTTCAATGCTCATTCCTCCACATGAAATCCGGAGAAGTAGGAACGACCACCCGACAATCCAGGCGTGCGTGGGACGTGGAACAAACCCCAAAATTCCGCATAATGGCCACGTGTTCCTCAGATGCGAATCGCCAGGGGCACCTGTGTAATAACACAGTGCCGCCCCTATGCCTATAAATACACACTCACAGCGGTCATTATCTCTTCTTCCACCCTCGCACGAACCCTAGCGCCACCGCTAGCCCTCGACGACGCCGGCGACGAAGCGCTTCGCTGCCGCAACCTCTCCGACGCCGTCTTCACGCCGACCGCGGACATCGTCCTCTCTGCCGTCGCCGTAGGTGTCCTCCGTCGCCAAGTTAGGGCATGGAAGATCGAACTGCTCGGCCTCATCTTACACTCCGTCTAGCAGTTCTTAGTGTGGTAAATAAAACTTCCTCTTTTTACAGCACCATTGATCCTATGGATTTATCACTTTCTACCACAAGCAGTTTCTGTTCACACAAGCTAGATCTCTCTCATACTGCATCTCATAACATGCCTAGTATATTCACTTGTGCTTCATAAAGTAGTTAGATTCCTCACTTGTACTGATCTATGGATTCGTACAAATCTGGAACCAACTTCTTATCTATGAGTGAATGTCTTCACACGATGAGGTCAATGTCTTCTAAACTGATTTATCTTCAAAATCTTCTGAGAATGCATATGACCTCTTCCCCTTCCCTCGCACCTTAATTCTGTCACAGGTACATGTCCGTGGGAGAATCCTTTGGTCCTCATAGTCTGCATTCATTTGTAGAATTCTTACAGCATCACATAAATTCTCCCGAAGCCAGTTCCTGTTGGTCCAGCAAACGAAAACCTTTGAAGCCTTTGAACGTCTTGAAGCCTTTCAAGTTAAAGTTTATGGCTTCAGAGAAAGCAGCAAGGAAGGGTGGCAGAAAGCGTCATGGTGAGACCTCCAGAGATCTGCCAGATGAACTCTCAGAAATGTACAAGATAGATCCTGAAGAGGATTACAGTCAGCGCAAGACCCGAATCCAATGGATTCAAAGATATTGGGCAGAACAATGGTTCAAATACAGATTTGTGACCCAGGAGTATGCTGAGAAAAACGCCATCAAGAGATCGTGGGGAGACATCCTATTCAAGAATCTTCTACCCAGGTCCAGAGATGAAGCCATTGCTCAAGGCTTCTATCCATGCATGGTCCGTGGACCACAGCCTGCTGATGCACACTCATCGTCACTGCTATGGTGTCGTGACGACAATCTGTTCAAGTGCAACATACAGTTTGCTTAGAACTCAGCGAAGCAGAACAAGAAGACTTTTGGGTTAGACTTCAACCCTGGTCCCTCATCTCCAAGGGCAGATGGAACACGACATGCAGAACGCAATGTCATCAGTCCTTTCACCAACCTTGAAGGCCTCATCACCTACATCTTGGTTCAAGGGACTGCAGTGAATGAGCCTGCAGCTGACACTGAGTCTGATGACGCGCCTGCAGTGCCGAAGCCAAAGCAGTTGAAGAAGCCAAAAGCTTCAAAGCCGACCCCTTCACCAAAAATCTCAAGGGCGAAGCCATTGGCAATTGCACCTCCTGAAGACAGTGTGCAGTCTGAAGACTTATCACGCGTCTCCAAGCCCTAGAAGGCCAAGATGCCTCTGTCTCACATTGGCAAAGAGCTAACAACTACTGCCATTCTGCGCAACGACGACATTGATCTGTCAAGTGATGAAGATCTTGCAGATGACGCTCTTGAGCAACTCATCAAGAGCAAAGAAGAAGCAGAAATCTTCAATGATCTGCCTCTCTTTGATGTCACCATCATCCACAACTTCATTGACGAGTGGTTTGACACGCCAAACATCAGCTTTGAAGATCTGCAGCTACCCATTGGCCTCAGTGTCGCCTTCCAAGGCGCCATTGCTTCAGAACTTGCTATTGCCCAGCGCATTGTTGAACTGAAGCAGAAGATTGACTATGAAAAGGCTTAGTTCAAGAAGCATATGGCCAAGCTCAGCATGCAAGAAGTGAAGAACTTCAAGACAATGATGCACGAGCTCAAGGGAGCCTTTGTGAAGAAGCGTGTAGAAGCTCAGGGTTCGCGTGAGCGCATGAAGACTCTGGCTGACAGATGTGTGCAAGCCTATAATGAGGCTGAGAAGCGCAAGGCACTTGGGCGTCCTGGCATCGACCCCAGGATGGCCGCAAAGAAGAAGAAGAAGCCTGCTATGGCTGAACCTGATGCACCAAGGCAAGAAGCAGTTCTGATTGTCTTCCCAACTAGACTGACTGGCTCGAAGCCAAAAAGCCGGTCAACAGCTTCAGAGCTCAAGAAGACAAGGACTGCTGAGGCTGAAGCCAGGAAGAGGAAACACTCTGAAGCCTCTCCTACTGCCCCCTCCAAGAAGAAGAGGAAGACCAAGAAAGCTCGGGCTGCTTCCACAAAGCCCTTGATAGTTGAACCCATTTCTATGGTCTATCCTGAAGCTGAACGACAACTGACAATTCATGAGCCTGCTTCCATAGAGGCTCATGAAGCCGAAGACATTCCAGCAGCTGATCCCATCACTGCTGAAGACATTGGTCAACATGACAATGTAGAAGATGGTGCAGTCCTTCCTCAGCATGAAAACAGCGAACTCATCAGCATTGGTCGTCCACTGACGCCAATTGCACAGGATGCTTCATGGGCGGATCACCCACAAGAGGAAGAAGACTATGAGGCCCAGCCCACTCCAACTTCACAGGCGTCGTCTGTGTTCCGCAGGCTTCACAAAGGTCCAAGGCCTCAAGTCTCTGCTGAAGACATTCCGTCTGCATCAGCCGCAGAAGAAGGAGTCCCACAAGATCCCACTCCCCTGTCCCACCAAGAAGCAGTTCTCCAGGAGAATGCGCTTGTGACCGACCCTCCAGCTAGTCAAGTGGAGGATGAAAATCGTGAGGCTGCCACAACCACCAATGAAGCTAATGTGGAGCCCTCCCCAGCAAAAGCTTCAGAAGACAGCGAAGCCACTGATCCTGCCACTTCTGTTCCTGAGTCTGCTGTCGGTCCCCAATTCAACTATCATGTTGAGCACAGGCCTCAGGTCCAGAAGCCAATCCCAAGACTGCCAAGGTTTCCAGGTCCTGCATCAGCACCTGGCTCCTTCAACATCAATGGCTTCAGGGCAGACAACACGTTCTTCAATAGCTCCAGGAACCCCTACTCAAGGGAAAGGATATCATCTGATCAGTTCTGGAGCTATCCTCAGCGAAGCTATTACTCTTGCATTCTGTACAACCAAGGTCGCATCTTCCCACACAAGCGCCTTGACGTTGAAGCTATAGCTAGTCTGCCCTGTCTGGAAGAAGCTTTAGATTGCTTCAAGGAAGTTGGACTGCTGCCGTTCATTACTGACGAAGAGCATTGGAATGAAGAGCCGCTGCTTCAATTCTATGCCACACTTCACATCAGAGGGTACAGCAGAGATCCGAAGACTTGGGTCCTGGAGTGGATGACTGGCAACGTTCATCACGAAGCCAATGCATTTGACATCATTGAGCTCACTGGCTTGCCCACTCCTGGCGATCTCTTCGAGCAAGGCTGTCAGCTGCATGCTGAAGCTATTGAGAGCATCTTTCAGCGGCCAGAACCTGATATGAGTCAAATGCTCAGCATGATGAAGCCATTGCCCCAAGATGCTGCTTATCCCATAGAGTTCTTCGTTGAAGACCTTGAGTACCTGCCCAGAACCATCTATCACATCATCAGGCGAACTCTCTGGCCTATCAAAGGGCACTCTCCAAATGCCAAGCTTCAGGGTGCAATGAAGACTTTGGTCTTCTATATACTTCATGGCAAATGCTTCAATGCACAGGACTTCTTCATACGCCAACTTGCTGCATCAGGCATTGATCTGTTTGGTTTGAAGTTCTATGCCCCTTGGGTCATGCGGCTGATCAAGCTACACTCCGCCATCTCGTATCATCCCTCAGCCCGCAACCATCGGATCTTCTTGCCTGACGTGGACATGTCTACTGAAGCCATATATTCTGAGCCTGCCAAGCAACCTCTAAGTCTTCAGAATGCAGAACATCAGAGTTTTACTCAGAATGTTGAAGGCGTTAAAGCAGTTTCTCGGGTGTATCCTTTGGCTAGCACTACACGTGCACCACAGCCTACTTCCACTGAAGCCACTGACAGTGCCACTGCTCCAAGACCCAAGAAGCGCACTCGTGTTCTCAACGACCGAGAGCTTCTTGTGGCTCTACATCAGAAATAGGATAGGCATCATGACTGGCTGAAGCATCAGATGAAAAGCCTCTTGGTGGATGTTAATCGCACTCGAAATCTTGCCACCAAGAATGCTTTCGTTGCCCATGAAACCTATCGCCGCACATGGAAAGGGCTCACGATGATGTGTTCTGAAGCTGATCTTCAAGAGGATGGCTTCACTGAGAGATTCAAGTTTGACTCCACACCTCCTCGAAGGGCTGTGCTGCTAGGAACTCCATCCCTTGAAGACTCTGAGTTCTCTTCCTCTGCTGCCACAGTGACTGCCAGAATTATTGAGGAAGAAGACGATGCTACTTCACCGCCACCTCCTTCGGCACCTCCAAGCTCTTCTGCACCGCCAAACAACACCAACAACCCTGCTACTTCACCTACTCCTCATGGGAACGAGTAGAGGCTCTATGTCTTCAAACCTTTTTGGTCATTACTGACAAAAGGGGGAGAAGCATATGAGATTGATAGTCTTCAAGCGGGTCCATATGGACGGGTGCCTTATATTTTGCTTCGTGCTTACAACTCTCGTTTTTGCTACATTTGGTTCTTATGAGTTGTAACACTTAAACTAGATGGCCGTCTGCTACTTATTTGCCACCTTGTTTTGCGAAGATAAATTCCGCATGTGCGACGATAAATTCCGCACTTAGCTCATTCTGCAGACGTCCATTTTCCATTATGCATGTCATTATCTTCATATACTTTCACATGCATAGTGGATTGTCATCATAAGTTGAAGTGGATCTCCACAAGTACAACCTGCCATGTGCATTTGCATTCCAAAAGCAAATTAACTTATATGCACATCTTCAGGGGGAGCCCTTGCAACTTATGAAGACAATTCCTTATGCTTTACAATTTCACAGATTATATTCCTGGTTGAAAACTTCAACTAGTTTGTCATCAATCACCAAAAAGGGGGAGATTGTAAGTGCATCTAGTGCCACCCCTAGTTGGTTTTGGAGTATTGATGACAAACCTAGTTGAGGGACTAATGTGTTTGTGAGAATTGCAGGATAACACAGGTAGAAGTCCCTCATTGATTCGGTTTTACTACCAGAGATGACCCCTAAAAATGTATGAAGACATTGAAGTCAAAGGTGGTATATGAAGATATTCACATTGAAGACTATGACAAGAGAAGACACTATATGAAGCCTATGGAGCTCGAAGACTTAGATCTTTCGTAGTTCTTTTTCTTTTGTGTTGAGTCATAGGAACCACCGTACTGTTAAGTGGGGTCCAAGAGAACCAGTCAGAATGACTGAAGTGATGCCTAAACCAGAAACCTATGTCTTCGAGTGAAGACTATGAGAGTGAATCTTGTCCAGAGTCGGACAAGTCAGCTTTGCTTGTAGCCCAAGTAAAGTTGTCGTGTGAGTTTGAAATCTGACCGTTGGAACACGTGTCAGTTCCTTAGTGACCCAGGGTCATTTCAGACAAATCAGGTCGGGTTGCCAAGTGGCTATAAATAGCCCACCCCCTACAACCATAAACGGTTGGCTGCTCAGATTGAAAGTACGGCTTTTGTCGTTTGAGAGCAACCCACCTCGAAGCCTTTGAGAGAGAATTCCTTGCGAGGATAAAGCCCTAACCACCAGAGCCAGAGAGAATTGGGAATCACTTAAGTCTTCTTGTCTGTGTGATCTAAAGACTTATTACACTTGAGTACTGTGCATCCTCCAGCCGGTTAGGCGTCGCGTTCTGAGCATCCAAGAGACATTGTGGATTGCCGGTGAACGAAGTCTGTGAAGGTTTGGGAGTCTACCTTGAAGACTTACCAGAGTGATTGGGCGAGGTCTATGTGACCTTAGCTCAAGGAGAATACGGTGAGGACTGGGTGTCCTGAGCTGCGTGTTCAGGACTGGGTGTCCGGGACTGTGTGTCTTAAGGTTTAAATACCTAGCCGCTCCAACCAGACGTACAGTTGTCACAGCAACTGGAACTGGTCCAACAAATCATTGTCTTCAACAAGTCACTGGTTTCATCTTCACTTCACTTTACTTACTGTTACTCCTTATGAAGTCATTGTATGTTTGCACTATCATTTGTCTTCACTGAGTGACTACGTGTTCTGTTTGGCTTCACAATATCTTCCTACCTGATCCTTACTACCTAGCTGCTATTAGTCTTTGTGCTTTCACTTCATTGAATACTTGACTATGGTTTTCCTAGTGTAGTCTACCTTCCGCTGCATGGTAATAGGTTTAATTTTATCGTTTGTCTTCAAAACTTCTATGTTCTGAAGACTTTCATAAAAATCGCCTATTCACCCCCCCTCTAGTCGATATAATGCACTTTCAGCCCCCGGCAAGGGTCTCCTGCCGGGGGAACCAGCTTCATCCCTTTGCTCTTTGTGGCCTTGGCCTTGGCGTTGCTCTGGCCATCTTGGGCTTCGGTCTTACCTTGCCTCACCTCCCTTGCTCTGCTTGGTGTGGTCGCGGGTGCGACTCTGACTGCCCGTGCACAGGTAAAGGGGTGCAAAAATGTGCCCCTAGTTTTGTACACCGACAGCATTCAAGGCATAAAGCCTTGCCTCGGCATTATGAACCAGGCGAGCATTGTAGCTTATTATTTCATCAGAAGGGTGTAGCAGATGGACGGTCTTAGTGGCGCAAACGATTGAAGCAGTATGCGCTTTTAACCAATTCATTCCCAGAATGAGATCAATGCTACAGGATTTCAGTATGATGGGAGAGACAAGGAATTCCAGTCCTTCGATTTCAACGGGGACATCGTTGCAAATCATGGAGGTACGACATTGGCCCGCAGGGGTGTGTACCTATAGCGAAGCGTTCATGTCTTCGCTTTTAATGCCATGCATGAATGCAAAATCTTCTGACATGAATGAATGTGATGCACCTGTATCAAATAAAACGGATGTTGGTACTAAATTTACGAGGAGTGTACCCATCATAGTAATAGGCTGGTCTTGAGCTTCGTTGAGATCAACGTGGTTGGCATGAACACAACCATAAGACTTGGCATTATTGTTGCAGGGTTGGTTGCTTCCACGGCCAGTTGTTGGAAGGGCTAGTTGATTCTGGTTCTGGTTGCATTCTCTAGCACGGTGTCCTGGTTGACCACACCTGAAGCACACACCATTATTGGGAGTGGGAGAAGGAGTTCGGGATGGTGGTGCTGGAAGCCTTGGCTACGTAGATGGAGGAGGAGGCAGACGAGGTGCAGCATAGGTCTGCCTTGGGGCAGGTGCAGTTGGCTGGTACATGCTGTTGGGAATCCATATCCTACGCTTCTGTGAGGGCAGGCCCGAAGATGAGCCCGTGTCACGGTTGCGCCTCTGAGAGCTCTCGTGTTCCTGCAGACCAGTTTCGACATTGATGGCCTTGTTCACCAAGGTGGCGAAATCAACAAAGTCATGCACTAGAAGTGCGAGCTTGATGTCAGCTTGTAGTCCATCACGGAACTTCTCCTATCTACGGGCATCAGTTGCAATGTCCTCTTCAGCATAGCGGGACAAGTCTAGAAACTCCCGCTGATAAGCTTCAACAGTTTTGTTGCCCTGGGTGAGGTTGCGGAACTCACGCTTCTTCCGGTCCATGACTCCCTGAGGAATGAAGCAAGCACGAAAAGCAGCTTGGAAGTCTGGCCAGGTGATGATTGTTCCAGCTGGCAGAGTACGCCTGTGGCTGTCCCACCATTGAGCTGCAGGTCCCTTCAGGAAGAAGGAAGCAAAGGTGACATAGCTGGCAGGGGCTACATCAGTAGACTCCATCTCATAGGTGATGTCACAGAGCCAGTCATCAGCATCCAGAGGCTGAGTTGAGCTACGGTACACAGTTGGGTTGAGGCACATGAAATCCTGCAGAGTCACTTGGGCTGGCTGCTAGTTCACATTGAGGCGAGGGAACTGAGCCATCATATTTTCCATGAACTGTCGGTTCAGCTCGAACTGTTAGATCATACCAGCCATGTACTCAGGCGGTGGTGGGGCATGGACACCATGACCTCGACCACCTGGTCTAACCATCCTGCTAAAATTTAACAGGGGTAGTTCAGCATTGAGAAATTTGCATGGACAAGAATCATTCATGATGAAACATGCATAATCAAAGGAGCACGATAGATACTACATAGTAGTTGGCATATCTTACAAAAGGGATCATGCATAGAGTTCGGTACATGGAGTTTAGTACATAGACTAAAGACATCATAGGCGGCACGCAGGCTCGCGGCGAATGCATCTGACACTAACAAGCAAGACTACATCAGTCCCAGGAGGAACTGTGGAGGTAGGTGTAGCCTGAAAGCTGGTAGTGTCGCATCGGGAACTCCACATCAGCAACCTGGGGTCCGCGGATACTCTGGTGCAGAACCCGACACTCAGGTGGCAGAAGAGGACCAAGTGCGGGAGAGTAGCCTCCCACATCTGGCCAGTCGACACCCTGGGGCATCATGGTCCTGGCTGGGTAGACCGCAGATCGCGACAGCCCACCAGATCGAACTAAGGGGTGCAACAACGCCAGAGCATGGTAAAGGTGCAGACGGGTGGTGCACAACTCGTGGCGGAGAGCTCGGTTAGCTCGATCCAGCCCATCAGCATGCAGAACCAGGTTCTAATGGTAGAAGGGCTCTCGGGTGATGGTGGAGTAGGCAGCAATGTAGTATCCCTCCGCACCAACATCGAATGCGATAGCAATGTGCCTGAAAGGGGAGGGGTCCAGCTCCCGATACTCTCCACGAAAACGTGTCAGGGCAGCATAAGCAACATCGTGAACTACCATATCGATGGTCACTCCAACACCATGAGCAGTGCGTAGCACAATAGTGGAGTCATACTCCCGAGAGTAGAGGTGTACGATAGCACGATACTGCTCCTGGTTAAATTCCTGGTACTCCTCATAGACGGTGTACTCAGGGTGCCAGCGATAACCCAGATAGGTCATCATCTCAGCTAGCACAGCAGGTGAACCTGGGACACCAATGGCCGTCGTGTGGCGCACGACCTGCGTCGTGGGTTCCATCTGAAAGCAAAGATGTTTCAAAGGAGTCAAATGACAGTGTGAGTATTGTTCAAAATACTATTCTAAGGAATAACTATGGCTTATCCAACTTTGGGGTGAATGTAGTCACGGGATCCTAGTGTTAGAGTTAGTAAATTCATTTAACCCGAGTAGAAGAGAGTTCAGAGTCCCAGAGTAAAGATCGAGGAGTAAAAGATCCTAGTACCACCCAATGGTGACGTGGGCCCGTAAGACACACAACCATGTTAGTAAAAGTTTTTGCAATGTCTAGACTCGACTTCGGCCAAGGAGTGTGGAAGGGGGATTCCTACAGGCAGTCGGCTCTGATACCAACTTGTGAAGCCCCCGATTCAATCGTACACTAATCATACACGCAAACGTGTACGATCAAGATCAGGGACTCACGGGAAGATATCACAACACAACTCTAAAAATAAAATAAGTCATACAAGCATCATAATACAAGCCAGGGGCCTCGAGGGCTCGAACACAAGTGCTCGATCATAGACAAGTCAGCGGAAGCAACAATATCTGAGTACAGACATAAGTAAACAAGTTTACCTTAAGAAGGCTAGCACAAACTGGGATACAGATCGAAAGAGGCGCAAGCCTCCTGCCTGGGATCCACCTAAACTACTCCTGGTTGTCGTCAGCGGCCTGTATGTAGTAGTAGGCACCTCCGGTGTAGTAGGAGTCATCGTCGATGGTGGCGTCTGGCTCCTGGGCTCCGACATCTGGTTGCGACAACCAAGAAGAAAGGAAAAGGGGGGAAAGGGGGAGCAAAGCAACCGTGGGTACTCATCCAAAGTACTCACAAGCAAGGATCTATACTACATATGCATGGGTATATGTGTAAAGGGGCCATATCGGTGGACTGAACTGCAGAATGCCGGAATAAGAGGGGGATAGCTAATCCTATCGAAGACTACGCTTCTGGCAACCTCCATCTTGCAGCATGTAGAAGAGAGTAGTTGGTAAGTTCACCAAGTAGCATCGTATAGCATAATCCTACCCGGCGATCCTCTCCTTGTCGCCCTGTTAGAGAGCGATCATCGGGTTGTATCTGGCACTTGGAAGGGTGTGTTTTATTAAGTATCCGGTTCTAGTTGTCATAAGGTCAAGGTACAACTCCGGGTCGTCCTTTTACCGAGGGACATGGCTATTCGAATAGATAAACTTCCCTGCAGGGGTGCTGAGGGAGTCCTGGATTAGGGGGTATCCGGACAGCCGGACTATAACCTTTGGCCGGACTATTGGACTATGAAGATACAAGATTGAAGACTTTGTCCCATGTCCGGACGGGACTTTCCTTGGCATGGAAGGCAAGCTTGGCAATACGGATATGTAGATCTCCTCCCATTGTAACCGACTCTGTGTAACCCTAGCCCTCTCCAGTGTCTATATAAACCGGAGGGTTTTAGTCCATAGGACGAACAACAATCATACTATAGGCTAGCTTCTAGGGTTTAGCCTCTCTGATCTCGTGGTAGATCTACTCTTGTACTACCCATATCATCAATATTAATCAAGCAGGAGTAGGGTTTTACCTCCATCGAGAGGGCCCGAACCTGGGTAAAAACATTGTGTCCCTTGTCTCCTGTTACCATCCGCCTAGACGCACAGTTCGGGACCCCCTACCTGAGATCCGCCGGTTTTGACACCGACATTGGTGCTTTCATTGAGAGTTCCGCTGTGTCGTCGCCATCAGGAAGGATGCCTCATCCCGTCTTTAAAGACGACACTATTGCTAAGGGAGCTTTGGCTGTCAGCCAAACTCTCCGGCTAGGTGGTTTTCTTATGACCGCATGTTCGGCCGCTGCGCCGACGATGACTTCTCGGGTCATCAAAAGCAATCTTCACGTCAACTCGGAACTCGCCGAGCAGTTAGATCCAATGGAGCTCTCTTCCCTAAACGAGCTCTTAGATCGCATCGCCGCCCTGGGAGTCGCTACAGACTACGATCAGATTGGGCCTAAACCCGATTTGAGAGAGATTAACTCTCCCCAGGTCACCCATCACGTTGCAGTGGTGGAGGAACAATGCGGTGACCCTTCATCCATCTTAAGGACTAGCTATGTCTGGATTCCCCATCCCTCCAAGCCGGATACCCACGGAGGGGAGGACGTCACTCAAGCCCTGAACCTAGAGTCAGGCAGCGGGCCAGATTCATTGGACAACATCCAAGAATCCAAACTTCCGAGTTCGGAAACTCCTTGGCCCCTGAGTCTCAGATTGGGTGAGGTTTCGGATTCAATTCCACCCACCCACCCAAACATAAGCGATCTATCCCAAATTAGGCAAGAGCCCGAAGAAACAGTACACCATTACTGGGCCAGATTCCTCCTAGTCATGAACAGGATAAAGGACTGCCGCGAGGAAGACGCAATTTCATTCTTCTGCAATAATTGCACGGACAAGGGAATCCTCAACGCCATAAGTCGCAGTGAAATTACACGCTTCGCCGACTTGGCGTCCATAGTACAAAAGTACTGTGCGATGGAAAGCGCTGGAAAACCGAAATAAATTTTTTGGACAATCCGGCCCTGAATACAAACCCAGTCCGAAATAAAAGGGTGCATTATCGCCAGACACCCGGGTTAAACACCAAAAAGCAAAAACCCTCTACAGGGCATGGAACTGTACTGGAGGGATGACTCAATGGACCCTGTAAAATTCACAGTGCAGAGGCCGCCACACCAACTCATAGCCTTAGAGCATGTTGGATACTCCGGCAGGTGGCCAAAAGTGGTGAAGATCTTCTAACCCCATAAGCCACAGAGCACCAGCCCAGGGATACCAGTACGGTATTCACAGTCTTCGAGACTTTCGCATCAAATAATATGCGAAAACGAACACTCCGCAGCCTTGCCGAAGTCTACCACGTGGCAACAATAAACCCATGGAGTAACACGGCTATTACTTTTAATGCCAGTGACGAACCTAAATTCCGAACAGCCCAAGCACCAGCCGCATTGGTCCTCAGTCCAATAGTGGACGGCTTTCGACTCACCAAGTTACTCATGGACGGTGGCAGCGGATTGAACCTCATTTATGAGGAAACCCTTCGAAAAATGGAAATAGACTCGAACCGCATTGAGCGAAGTAGCACAACCTTTAGAGGAATAATCCCCAGTCGGGAAGCGTGCTGTATAGGAAAAATCACACTAGATGTGGTGTTCGGCACGTCGGATAATTACAGGTCCGAAGAGGTCACGTTCCAAGTGGCCCCGTTCAGTAGCGGATACCACGCTCTATTAGGGCGGGAGGCGTTTACAATCTTGCAAGCCATACCCCATTACGGGTACATGAAGCTCAAAATGCCCGGGCCCAATGGAATCATCACTCTTGCTAGTGATCCGGACATAGCACTCCGCGCCGAAAATAAGACAGCCGCACTGGCCCTCGAGGCACTATCCGAAGCCCTAGCGGCCGAGGAACTGACTGCGCTATGCTCCACGGTGAACAGGGACGACGTGATACTCGATAGAAGATCCAAGTCCACCTCCTTTAAACCGGCGGATGAAATAGTCAAATTCCAAGTCCATCCAACAGACCCCACAAAAACAGCTTCCATCAGGGCACAATTAAACCCTGATGTAGACGCCGCACTACGAGAGTTCCTACGCGAGAACTGGGACATTTTTTCCTGGCACCCTTCAGACATGCCAAGAATCCCACGCAGGCTGGCCGAGCACAGCCTAAATATCCTAAAAGGATTCAAGCCAGTCAAGTAGGCTCTTCAGCGTTTCTCCGAACCTAAGAGACAAGCCATGGGAGAGGAACTAGCCAAGCTATTGGAGGCCGGATTCATCAGAGACATAAAACATCCGGACTGGCTAGCAAACCTGGTGATGGTACCAAAGAAGGACAAATCCTGGCGCTTGTGCGTCGATTCTAAGGACCTCAACAAGGCTTGCCCAAAGGATCCCTTCCCCCTCCCCCGCATCGATCAAATTATCGACGCTACCGTAGGACACGATTCATTGTGTTTCCTTGACGCATACTTCGGCTACCATCAAATTAAGTTGGCAGAGCCAGACCAAGCCATAACGGCATTCATCACACCATACGGCCCATTCTGCTTCAACACAATGCCCTTCGGGCTCAAAAATGCCGGCGCAACATATCAGCGCATGATTCAGACATGTCTAGCAAACCAGATCGGCAAAACAGTGGAGGCATACGTAGATGACATGGTCGTCAACACCAAGCATGTCGAATCTCTAGTAGACGACTTGAGGCTCACATTCGATAACCTCCGAACATACGACATCAAGCTCAACCCGGAAAAATGCGTTTTCGGCGTACCAGCCGGAAAGCTCGTGGGCTTCATTGTATCTGGTAGAGGAATTGAAGCAAATCCAGCCAAGATCCAAGCTCTATCACAATTGGATATCCCAAAGGACCTCAAACAAATACAAAAATTGACCGGATGCGTGGCGGCTCTAAGCCACTTTATCTCCCGCCTGGGAGAAAAGGCATTACCCCTTTATCGCCTCCTCTGGCGCGTCGAACACTTCGAGTGGACGGATGCCACCACGGCTGGACTCGACGAAATAAAAGCCATATTGGCAACAAACCCAGTCCTGGCAGTGCTAAACATTGGCGAACCAATGCTATTATACATTGCGACAACTCATCAAGTTGTAAGCGCAGTGCTCATTGTCGAACGAGAAATGGACGGACACAAATTCCCCCTTCAAAAGCCGGTTTACTATGTGTCCACTGTCCTTACTCCATGCAAGTCACGGTACCCGCATTATCAAAAGATAGCGTACGCGGTATTTATGGCATCCCGGAAGCTGTGACACTACTTTCAAGAGTGTTCGATAATGGTAGCCTCGGAAGTACCACTTAACGATATTATAAATAACCGCGACACGACGGGCCGGATTGCCAAATGGGCCATTGAGCTCCTCCCGTTCGACATAACTTACAAGCCACGACGAGCTATTAAGTCGCAAGTTTTGGCCGACTTTGTCGCCGAATGGACAGAAGCCGAACTCCCTAAAGACTATGGCACATATTCCAACTGGATCATGCACTTCGACGGCTCCAAAATGTTGGCTGGTCTGGGGGCTGGTGTAATTTTGACGTCCCCAACAGGAGATACAGTTCAATAAGTACTCCAGATAATGTATACGGACTCCAACAACGCAGCCGAATATGAGGCCCTTCTACATGGTCTCTAGATGGCAGTATCCATGGGCATTCAACGCCTAGAGGTGCGCGGGGATTCGAACCTCGCAATATCCCAAATAAATGGAGACTTTGATGCCAAGGATCCGAAAATGGCAGCTTATCGCAACGCCGTCCTAAAAATGTCAGCTCGGTTCGAGGGGCTCGAATTTCACCATATAGCCCGGGAAAACAATCAGGCAGGAGATGTCCTGGCACGCATCGGCGCAAAACACGATGCCGTCCCTCCCAACATCTTATTGGAGAGGTTGTTCAAGCCATCCGTAGTATGGGAAGGGGAACTCGGAAATAACAGCCCGGACCCAACCGCACTGCCCGACACCGAACATTCTGACATAATTGGAGGCTCTGCCAACGAAATAACATCTTCATCCCACGTAATAATGGCAGTCATTGCCCCGTGGACAGAACCATTCCTAGCCTACCTAACTAGGCAGGAACTTCCCGAGGACCAAAACGAGGCACGCTGCATAGTGCGGCGATCTAAAGCCCATTAAGTCCATGAGGGAGAGCTTTATAAGAAAAGCACCACCGGAGTCCTTCAAAGGTGCATCTCCGAAGAGGAAGGTCGGAATCTTCTGGCTAAAATTCATGCCGGACTCGGCGGTCACCATGCTGCAGCCCGGGCCCTTGTAAGCAAGGCCTTCCGTACATGCTTCTATTGGCCGACGGCCCGAGCAGACGCTCAGGACTTAGTCCAACGATGCGTTGGTTGCCAGCTTTTTGCTAACCAAAGCCATATGCCACCTACCGCCCTCCAAAATATTCCCATCACCTGGCTCTTCGCGGTCTGGGGGCTTGACATGGTTGGACCCCTTAAAGGAGGAACCCGCAAGCAAAAATACTTACTGGTCATGGTGGACAAGTTCACCAAATGGATAGAGGCCAAGCCTGTTAAAACGGCCGAATCCGGACTGGTGATAGACTTCCTATCTGGGGTCGTACACCGTTACGGCATCCCGCATAGCATCATTACTGATAACGGCACGAACTTTACGGCCGACGAGGTAAAACTCTGGTGCAAAAACATGGGCATCAAGCCCGACTATGCTTCAGTCTATCACCCACAAACTAATGGTCAGGTCGAGCGAGCAAATGGTCTAATCATGAGCGGCATCAAACCCAGGTTAGTGCGGTCCCTCAAGGAATCTAACATGCACTGGGTAGAGGAGCTCGACTCCGTACTCTGGGGGCTGTGGACCACGCCGAACCGCACTACCGGATACACACCATTCTTCATGGTATACGGCGCAGAGGCAGTTCTGCCCTGCGACATAATACATGACTCACCTCAAGTGCGCATGTACGAAGAAAGAGAAGCCGAGCTCGATCGGCAGGACAGTTTGGACGCCTTGGAGGAGGAGCGTGACGTGGAAAAATCCCGTTCCGCATTCTATCAACAGCAGGCTCGAAGATACAAAAGCAGAGAAGTACGGGCCAAAACTTACAATGTTGGTGAGTTAGTTCTATGCCTGCTGGATAAGAAAAAGGACAAACTCAAGCCCAAGTGGGAAGGTCCCTCCATTATTGACCAAGTCCTGACTGGTGGAGCGTACCGTCTGTGGGATGCATCGGATAATCGACTCGAGCCGAACCCATGGAACGCAGCCCGACTCTGAAGATTCTACGCCTAGTACCGGACTCTGTGTTCGTCTCCTTCCTCTATCCATTTTTATACGCTATCTATCTTATATTTCTCTCCTTCTCCCCTTCTTTTCTCTCACAGACTTTAAGGGCCTATATGTGCCTTGTTCGCACACAAATGACGCGCTATCCGCACTCATTATACCTCGGGGCTTCTTTTACAGAAGCTTATTCATACGGGCTTCATGCCCAACACATGTGTTATACTTCCGCATGTACCCTTTATTCACCATTATATGCATCGATATGACTTAAGTTTTGGCCAAGCTGGGTTGCCTGGCTCTTGTATTTATGCCCTACATTCCCGTTAATTTGGTTAGGGCATAAGAGGAGCACCTTTGCGATTGTTACTGCCGGGTCAGCCGGATGTGTACCTCAGACTGGGTGAAGCCGAAAGCTAGCGTTCTTCAGGGAATATTCGATCGGTGAACTAAAGATGATTTTGCACTTTTTACTTATGCACCCTTAGATGTTTTTTTCTGCGTCTCTTCTCATAGTCCGGACATGCATTTTAGGGCATGCCTCCCAGGGAAAGGAACCCCTAACGGAACTATTCTCCCTGGAAGATGTTTCTTACTAACCATGTAATATAACATAACTAGTTGGGCACTTGTCTGTTCAAGCACTAATGACCCCTACGCCTGGTCTCCATGCATGCCTCGGTTCTTACATAACCGTGAGGGTATTCTGATACACTCTGGACCATCGGGTCCCGAGGTTGAAGCGAAATGGTCCGCCACGACAAACGATCAACAATCCGGCTAGAAGGCATTATACATGTCACTTTAAATTACATAGTCAATTTGACTGGTTGAATTCCTCTTCAATACCATCCAATAGGATGTCTAGTCTACAGTCCTGTTGGGAATACTTTGTGGCCAATTCTACTTGACCGTATACTAAGCTCACAAGGATCTCATTCCCATCAGGCCCCACAGGTCCGACCTCAGCCATGTGGTTTGGCTCAGCCTTTGTGTACCGCGTCTTCACCATGGCCCAGGCTTCCATGGCACCTTGACGGTAGGCCAATATCTTCCATATTCAGAAGCGCTGCCGCTCCCTTCAGATTCTCCGCAAGATCTCCAAGTCCTTCGGGCACGGAGACGGATGGCCACAAGGCCTGGGCGACGCCTTGCATCACCTGCCGAACTCGTTCGTGCAGTTGTGAGAGCTCGGGAAGAAGGTCACCCGTAGAACCGGGCATTTCCTCTGCCGGACGCCCTGTTAGCATACCTACAGACATAACTCTGTCAACCAACTTCCTCATCGAACTCTTTTTCGAAGTTCGTTCAAGCACTTACTAAAAATGTCGCGTTGAAGCCACCGATTCTCCTTCATGGAGTCCGATAGTTGGGCACGAACATCCTTTAGTTCCACGCCCAGCTGGGTGTTGGCATCTAGGAGATCATTCTTCTCCCGCCTCACCTTTGTAAGCATGCTCTCGCCGGCCTTTAGCCGGCGCAGGAGTTGTTGCTTCTCTGGATCTACTCCGGCGCCATCTGCAATGCTATTGTCAGATTTGCATACACGCCGCACTTTAGATGATACTTATCATTAGAAGCATATAGTACCAGAGGGGGTCTCCTTGGGCTCCCCTGCTGCGGCTAGTACGGCCTCAAGTTGGGCTTTGCACTCTTCCAGCTCATGGGACAGTTGGGTATTCTTTTTTGTAAGAACTTGCATAAACAAATGATCCTTAAATCAGTTATTCTAACTGTTTCAAGTCTCAGGGGCTACTGGTATATATAATCACCAAATTTTCTCACCCGTATGTCCTTTACATACTGATCCGTGGCTCTGGCTAGACCATTTTGAGCAGCACGGAGGTACGCATGTCCCGAGTTGAAGGCATCCATTGCCTCTTAGGAGAAACAAGCATCGCGAAGAACTGTTCGGCGACGCCTGTGGTTCATGGCACTCTCCACCTCGGAATTGGTGGCGGACAACCTGTCCGCATCCTCTATCGGAGTAGCGTCCGGTGCGCGCCTCATGTTCACCTCCACTTCCGGACCCGGCCTTGGAGCCTGGCTAGTGGAGGCACGATTGGCAACCTATCCGGATATAGTCCGGCGAGCGCTCTTTTTCCTAAAGAGAGCACGGGCGTTAGTATGCCTCTGAGAATAATATCTTGGAATAAGATGGCGCGCCATACCGTTGCGCCGGTGTATCACTCCGGACCGCACGTCTTTTTATCCTGCTTGGCCTCGCAGCCCCTTGTTGGCTAGTCGCCGCAGGCTCGGTATTCCGCCTCGAGGGCCTCCCCTGCAAAACACCATTGCTATACGGTAATCAAAAATACGCAAGGACAAATCCTTTTCAAAGTGCTGGGACTTCGGTCTCAGTTACCTGCGAGGCTGGGAGTAGCCCAGGATAATCGGCCGTAATGGCCACCAAGATATTGTCGTTGCTCAATTGATGAAATACCCCATCAATTAGCTCCACAGATATGTCTGGATCCTCCTGGGAGGCCGGGTCGAGGGACCGTTCTGGATCCTCGGATTGTGGAGGAGGGCTGTTTATCTCCCTCACGGCCTTACGCAGCTCCTGCGCAAGATGAACTACTTAACCATGGGAATATGGAACGGATGGGCAAGAAGAAGTATCAACGTACCCAATTCGGAGGATTGTACATAGAAAATCCGCCCTGTGGATTGACGCGGAGGAATTTCTCCTCTTCTCCCTTGTACAAAGTGGACAAGATCTTTGCTAGAGCGGCAACCGATTCCGGCCCCTTACGGCCACAGCGGGTGGCGTCGTCCTCCCCGTTAAAATCCCACATGGGGTGGCCTCTATATTGAAGTGGCTGCACCCCCCGCATAATGCATGTGGCCGTGACCTCAATCATGGTCAATCCAGATTGAGCTAGCGACCTTATCCGGCTCATCAGGAAAAGAACGTCCTTGTTGTCTTCCTCCTGGGGGCTCCGTGGGCGCCAGCTCAGGAGCTTCTTCAAAGGAGCATTGACGAACTCAGGAAGGCCGATCCGAATAGGATCCGGGAGGGGGACATCTTCTACATAAAACCATTCGGAAGGCCAGTCCTCGGACGTCATCTTTGGGGTTCCGGATAGGTATCCGGTCCCGGCGATGCGCCACACTTCGGCTCCGCCCACTTGATATACTGACCCCTTCTGAGAACGGGGCACGAGGCAGAACAGCTTCTTCCACGGTGCGAAATGAGCCTCGCAGCCCAAAAACAGCTCGCAAAGGGCTACGAAGCTCGCGATATGCAATATGGAGGCTGGCGTAAGGTTGTGCAGCTGGAGGCCATAGAACTCCAGGAGCCCCCGGAGAAACGGATGAATTGGAAATCTGAGCCCTCTTATCAAATGAGGGACAAGGCATACTCGCTCTCCCTTGGAGGGATTGGGAAGGCTCTCCGCTTGCTCTCCGCCATTATAGGTGGCGAGCCCGGCTCGAACTGGGACCATGTATGCTGGGGGAAGAAATCCCTTGGTCTGAAGCGTCACTAGCTTGCTGTGCGGGACGGAACATCTCTCCCAATCTCCAGGCTGGGGGCTGGGAGGGCGAGAGGAGGAGCTGCGTCGACCGGCCATGATGGAATGGATCTTTGTCGGATGCGCTCCGATGAATACTCGCTAAGGGAGGATGGTGTGATTTGGATCTGAATCCTCGTCTCTTTAATAGGCAGCTCATTTACATAGCTAGGGGGTAAATGTAAAAACACCCTGGCTCTTCGCATTCGCTCAACGCGTGGAAGGTGGCCATTATTGGGTGTGGAAGCCAAGGAGCGCAACATTCACGAGAAGTCGGACACTATTTAACAGGTACACGAAATTTGGAGAAGAACCCGCCTTGCAATTCCGAAGACAATCTGCGTGCCGGACTCATCGTCATTGAAGCCTGGTTCGGGGGCTACTGAGGGAGTCCTGGATTAGGGGGTATCCGGACAGCCGGACTATAACCTTTGGCCGGACTGTTGGACTATGAAGATACAAGATTGAAGACTTCGTCCCGTGTCCGGACAGGACTTTCCTTGGCGTGGAAGGCAAGCTTGGCAATACAGATATGTAGATCTCCTCCCATTGTAATCGACTCTGTGTAACCCTAGCCCTCTCCGGTATCTATATAAACCGAAGGGTTTTAGTCCATAGGACGAACAACAATCATACCATAGGCTAGCTTCTAGGGTTTAGCCTCTCTGATCTCGTGGTAGATCTACTCTCGTACTACCCATATCATCAATATTAATCAAGCAGGAGTAGGGTTTTGCCTCCATCGAGAAGGCTCGAACCTGGGTAAAAACATTGTGTCCCTTGTCTCCTGTTACCATCAGCCTAGACGCACAGTTCGGGACCCCCTACCCGAGATCTGCCGGTTTTGACACCGACAGGTGCACTGCTACCTCTTGAGCACTGCGTTGGTTTTACCTTGAAGAGGAAAGGGTGATGCAGCAAAGTAGCGTAAGTATTTCCCTCAGCTTTTGAGAACCAAGGTATCAATCTAGTAGGAGGCCACGCACGAGTCCCTCGCACCTACACAAACAAATAAATCCTCGCAACCAACGCAATAAGGGGTTGTCAATCCCTACACGGTCACTTACGAGAGTGAGATCTGATAGATATGATAAGATAATATTTTTGGTATTTTTATGATAAAGATGCAAAGTAAAGAAAGTAAAATAAAAACGGCATCAGAAATAGCTTGTTGTCGGGAGATTAATATGATGGAAAATAGACCCGGGGGCCATAGGTTTCACTAGTGGCTTCTCTCAAGAGCATAAGTATTATGGTGGGTGAACAAATTACTGTTGAGCAATTGATAGAATTGAGCATAGTTATGAGAATATCTAGGTATGATCATGTATATAGGCATCACGTCCGAGACAAGTAGACCGACTCCTGCCTACATCTACTACTATTACTCAACACATCAACCGCTATCCATCATGCATCTAGAGTTTTAAGTTCATAAGAACAGAGTAACGCCTTAAGTAAGATGACATGATGTAGAGGGATAAACTCATGCAATATGATATAAACCCCATCTTGTTATCCTCGATGGCAACAATACAATACGTGCCTTGCTGCCCCTACTGTCACTGGGAAAGGACACCGCAAGATTGAACCCAAAGCTAAGCACTTCTCCCATTGCAAGAAAGATCAATCTAGTAGACCAAACCAAACTGATAATTTGAAGAGACTTGCAAAGATAACCAATCATACATAAAGGAATTCAGAGAAGATTCAAATATTGTTCATAGATAAACTTGATCATAAACCCACAATTCATCGGCCTCAACAAACACACCGCAAAAAAAGATTACATCTAATAGATCTCCACGAGAGAGGGGGAGAACATTGTATTGAGATCCAAAAAGAGAGAAGAAGCCATCTAGCTAATAACTATGGACCCGAAGGTTTGAGGTAAAGTACTCACACATCATCGGAGAGGCTATGGTGTTGATGTAGAAGCCCTTCGTGATTGATGTCCCCTCCGGCGGAGCTCCGGAACAGGCCCCAAGATGGGATCTCACGGGTACAGAAGGTTGCGGCGGTGGAATTAGGTTTTTGGCTCCGTATCTGGTAGTTTGGGGGTACGTAGGTATATATAGGAGGAAGGAGTACGTCGGTGGAGCAACAGGGGGCCCACGAGGGTGGAGGGCGCGCCTTGGGGGGTAGGCGCGCCCCCCTACCTCGTGCCCTCCTGGTTGATGTCTTGACGTAGGGTCCAAGTCCTCTGGATCACGTTCGTTCCGAAAATCACGTTCCTGAAGGTTTCATTCCGTTTGGACTCTGTTTGATATTCTTTTTCTGTGAAACTCTGAAATAGGCAAAAAAACAGCAATTCTAGGCTGGGCCTCCGGTTAATAGGTTAGTCCCAAAAATAATATAAAAGTGTATGATAAATCCCAATAATGTCCAAAACAGAATATAATATAGCATGGAACAATAAAAAATTATAGATATGTTGGAGACGTATCAAGCATCCCCAAGCTTAATTCCTGCTCGTCCTCGAGTGGGTAAATGATAAAAACAGAATTTTTGATGTGGAATGCTACTTGGAATAATTTCGATGTAATTCTTCTTAATTGTGGTATGAATATTCAGATCCGAAAGATTCAAGATAAAAGTTCAATATTGACATAAAAATAATAATACTTCAAGCATACTAACTAAGCAATTATGTCTTCTCAAAATAACATGGCCAAAGAAAGTTCATTCCTACAAAATCATATAGTTTAGTCATGATCCATTTCCGTCACACAAGAATGCTCTCATCATGCACAACCCCGATGACAAGCCAAGCAATTGTTTCATACTTTAGTAATCTCAAACTTTTTCAACCTTCACACAATACATGAGCGTGAGCCATGGATATAGCACCATGGGTGGAATAGAATATAATGATGGGGGTTATGTGGAGAAGACAAAAAGGGAGAAAGTCTCACATAAACGAGGCTAATCAATGAGCTATGGAGATGCCCATCGATTGATGTTAATGCAAGGAGTAGGGATTTCCATGCAACGGATGCACTAGAGCTATAAATATATGAAAGCTCAACAAAAGAAACTAAGTGGGTGTGCATCCAACTTGCTTGCACTACAAAAAAATACACTTCCGTGATGATACGTGTTTGTCACAGTAGGTCACTTTTTTTTCATGCATGTACATCCATGACAAATTTATGACAGAATCAAGATAGTCATACTTGTGCTGTCGTAGAAGTGTTCCATGACATTACCAAAATTATCATCATGGAAGTGTACACTTCCATGACGATAAATCGCGCGTCACAGAAGTGCTTTCGTCAAGGGTGACCGACACATGGCATCCGCCGTAACAGAACGCCGTTAAGCTATCGGGTCGGGTTTTGGATCCGATAACCCGTTAACAGCCCCGACCAATGGGAAATTTCCACGTGTAAAATTCTTATTGGCCGGACGAAACACATGTCAGCTCGTTAGTGGGTCAGATAGGCGCCTATGATACGTCGACACGTGGCACGGCCCAACAGAGACCCATTCCTGTGAAAAGGCCGGCCCGTTTGACTTGGTCAAAAGCTGGCGGGCCGGCCCATGGAAAGCCTGTTAACGGCCTATTCGAATATAGCCCATTTACAGCCCGCTAACCCAAGGCCCATTACGCCCTATCCGAATTAGGCCCAGTAGCGTCATCTGGGCCATCCAATATGATTCCAGCTCGTTTTCACTTATGGCCCATGTATGGCCCATGATGTCTTTCGGCCCATATGAGGCCCTATGTAACTCTTGGCCTACTAACGGCCTGTGGTGAAACTAGCCCGTAATGAACAGTGTATTACTTTACACCCATTAATGGCCCGTGGTGAAACTGGCCCGTAATGAACAGTGTATCACTTTATACCCATTAATGGCCCGTTATTTCGTTGGGCCGTTTCCAGCCCATGTTATCTTTCGGCCTTCTCAGAGCCCATTTATTCTTGGGCTCATTTCCAGCATTCGTTTACTTACGGCCCGTTACTGTCATTTTCTGCTTGTGGGCCAAATTCAGCCCGTGGTTACAGTCAGCCCGTTTGTGGTCCATTCATACGTTGGGCCGATTTCATAGCGTCATCAAATACGGCCTATTAATGATGGCTCGTTATGGTCGGCCCATGAATGGACGATTCCAACTCTAGCCCGTTTACGGCCATAATGCGGTCTGTTTGGCCCATGTTTGGCCAATCGATTATACGGCCCGTATAAGGCCCATTGATAATACAGCCCGTAGAAGGCCCATTGTTTCTACGGCCCGTAGAAGGCCCATTGTTTCTACGGCCCGTAGAAGGCCCACTGTTTCTATGGCCAGTAGGAGGCCCAGTGTCACTACAGTAAATATTAGCCCATGGTTATTGTGGCCTAGTTTTAAAAAATAGGTTATTGCAGCCACTAGCTAACAACGGAAAAAGAACTGCAATGACTACAAGCAAACAAATAAACAAGACAACAAGGAAATAAATAAGCAAGCAACTAACGCTAGGCTATCACGACTATTACACATATTACATCCACTGGGCATCAAAGTTCGCCACCAGTGCAAATATAGGGAACAAAGCAGCATATCATATACACTGGTTGTCAAAGTTGGCGACCAGCGTAAATAAACGCCGCAGCAAAACAAATCCAGAACTGAAACCACTTCAGAAGATCTCAAGAAACAATATC
Source organism: Triticum aestivum (assembly GCF_018294505.1). Taxonomy (NCBI): domain Eukaryota; kingdom Viridiplantae; phylum Streptophyta; class Magnoliopsida; order Poales; family Poaceae; genus Triticum; species Triticum aestivum. Next base: position 632,247,730 of record NC_057812.1, on the reverse strand, counting down.
CTGGGTACCCATAATGCTGGCAAGATGCTTAGCAAGCTTATTAACTTTCTCTTGTTTGGCGCTTAAATCCTCCAGTGCTTGTTGTTGCACCAGAAAATATGCATCTGAATTTTGCAAGGACTTCCTCAGTCCTTCAACTTCCTGTCGCAGCACATCTGATCGATGTCTTTCAACTTGAAGTTGAGACTCAAGAAGACGAACTGATTCAGGCAGCGAGTTCGAAGAGCTTGTGCCAGCAGTAGTGGCCAGTAACTCGAACACTACATCAAGACAGGAATTTTGGGTTCCCTCACTATCGTCAAGATAGTTTTTATCAGCTTTCTTGGAGACCAACAGGGATGTCTCACTATCTTGAACCTTATCTGCATTACTTCCTTTACCATTGGATAACGCGGTACTGTTCTCCAATATTTTGTCCGCATTCTAAAAGAGAAACAAGCAGACACATCAAATGTTTACCATGTTGTATACGAAACTCATTTTGGTAAATGAGTTCAGTAGTAAAGTGGACAGGATAACAGCATGAAACAAACATATATCTATGTACCATGGTCACTTTATGGTCTATATCATTCTAGTTTTTGTTGCCAAATCAAGATAGAGACACAGTTCAAATAATATTTGTTCAAGACAAAGCAGAATAGACAGAATATAAGTGTGCGTAACTATAGAGCAATAACAACACTTGTAATGTGCATGACATGAGAACATAACTGTTTATTCAACTGAAACTGAAATCAACATAGAGCAGGTTACAATAGCAAACCAGTTAAAGAAACGGGTTTAAAACATACCTGTTGCGCCATTGGAGTTTCAATTCCATCCTTCAAATTTGAAAATAGTTGGTATGAGTAAATACAGTCATGCAAGAGCAAAGGAGTATGAACCATAGCTACAGAACCTGACCTGAGAACAAATCTTCTTCTCCTTTAAGCGTTGAGTTGGGATTCGGAGTGGTGGTCCTCGTGCTTTGGGCACTGCAGTTCCCTTACTAATTGCTCGTGTTTGGGTGCTCTGTGGTGGAGACGGTGCTGTGTCAACTGGAACTGGGTTACTATCTACCGGGGTTGGGGTTAGAAGGGGTGTAGCTGATTCTCTGTCCAACTGGGTAGGGGTACAATCTGTGAGAGTCTGGGTTATGTGTGGTGGATCTGGTCCTTGGGCAAGTACAACCGTGGTTCTATCTGCATCAACTGGTAGCACTATCTTTTCTGAAGACCGTGTTGTTACTCCCTTAGATACTGCCATCACGCTCTCCAATTCAAATGGCTGATAAACAAGAAAAGTAATTGAAAGTATAGACATTGTATGATAGACAGGTGCAATGGATAGTGGGGAATAAAAGAGGGCATGAAATAATTCATATTTATGTTGTCTAACCAAACAGGATAGCATGACACAATTTCACATATATGATGGCTAACTAAACAGGATAGCATGACACAATTTCACATTATGACAGCTAACTAAAAAATATGGAAAGACATAGTTCAAAATATGAGACTATGTAAACAGGATGACATGACATAACTATATAATGTGTTTATTAAATAGGTTGGCATGCCATAATTCACATACATTCACGGATAGAATGCCATAATTCAAAATATGATGACTGTAAACACTAAACAGGATGAGATGATATAACTATATGATGTCTTTATTAAATGGGTTGCCATGCCACAATTCAGATAGATGATGTGTATGTACTATGTAAACATGATGGCATGATATAATTCAAATATATGATTTATATAGTAAGCAACTAAGCAGATGGGAATCCATATATGATGTAAAAACTAAGCAATGCAAGACAACATGCATGACATGGGTAATATAACCCTCCCAAGTTTGAGCATAGACCTCGGGGGGAAAATAGGACTGGTCATCAGTCTCTGAATCCTCCTCGAGGAGCTCTCTGTAACTAGCAAGATGTCTGCTTCAGCAGGTAGCATTGTCTGCTCTGAATACCTTGTTTTCACTCCAGATACTTCCATCACCACTTCAAATGGCCGATGCACAGGAAGAGTAGTTGAATATACGAACATTGTCGACAAATGGAACACGTAATACAAAAAAATGATAGCATGATATAATTCACATACATGATGATTGGCTAAACAGCATGGCATTTCATAATTCACATATATAATGCCTTTGCAACAAGATAGCATTGTATAATTCACATATATAATGTCTTGCAACAAGATGGAAATGCATAATTCACATATATGGTAATTAGACACTGAACAGGTGGCATTCACACAAAGCATGTCTAAACTAATCAAATGACATAGCAATGCGAGACACCATACGCACGATATGAGCAACATAACCCTGCCAAGTTAGAGCATACACCTCGGGGGGGAATAGGACTGGTCATCTGTCTCTGAATCCTCCTCTGAGGAGCTATCCGTAACCAGCGAGATATGCGCTTCGTCAGATAGCATAGTCTGCTCTGAAGACCTTGTTTTCACTCCAGAATTTGCCATCACCGTGTCAAATGGCTGATGCACATGAAGAGCAGTTGAATGTAATAACATTCTTGACAAATGTAATATGTAACCAAAAAAAGGATGGCCTGATATAATTTACATATAAGATGACTGGCTAAGCAGGATGGCATTGCAAAATTCACATATATGATGCCTGGCTAAACAAGATGGTGTTGCATAATTCACATAAACGATGAATAAACTAAACAGATGGCATTCGCACAAAGGATGTCTAAACTAAGCAGATGACATATTTGATGTATAAAGTAAGCAATGCAAGACACCATATGCATGATATAACCAACATCAGCATGCCAAGTTAGAGCGAAGACCTCAGGGGGTAAATAGGAGTTGTCTTCTCCTTCTGAATCCCCCTCAGAACAGATATCTTCCTCTCAATTACAATCCGAAATGCGTGGAGGGGGGCTGCCTTTGCACCTACCATGGAGCGACGTCTGCATGAAATTTTATTGCCATGCAAGGCTTGTCTCTTTTGCTCTATATGTTCAGTTCCATTGTTTACAATAACTGTCATGCATAGGAATAAAACATAGTGAGATTATGTAAGGAGTGCATGCAGAAATCCAGAGTGATGGTAGCAACCTATGGATAGACCCAAAACCAATAATAGCAGGCAGATAATGGCTTCAGTTAAAAAATACAGATAATGGCTTCTTTACTGTTTGTTTCCCACCCAACATGAAACTCATAGTAGACACCGGAGATTAACCAGATAGTAGATAGATACTATTGATAGCGGCCCCGATATGTACCCCACAACCATTTAAAAACTCAAGTTTAACCATTAGTTTGGAGCTGACTCGAAGTCTAATCAGTGAACAGGACGATAAAGTAGCATGTAATATTATGTGATGCATAACGTAAGCAGACACGAAAGAGTGCGACCTCTCTTGCGGACCCGTGTAGTCCTCGAGGTCATCTGCTTGGTTGATGATGGTAGTGCAGTTTTCATGGCTGCCAGCGGCGGGGAAGAAGATCTGAGGCGGCGAAAGACAGTCTGGAGGCCGGATCCCTGCTGTGCTGGACCCTTCTGTCGTTGGAGCAGCTGAGCTGGGGTGGACGATGGCGCAGCAGGAGCGGGACAAACCACGCAAGGTTTTCTTTGACAACTATCTATAAGAGAAGTAATTCTGTAAGGGCTCGTTTGAATTGGAGGATTCCAACAATGCAGGGATAGGAAATAGATAGGAATAGGATAGGAATGCACATGCAAAACAGAGAATTTAAAAACACAGGATTTCTGCCAATCTGGGTGTTTGATTCACAACAATTGGAAGATCACAGGATGTAAAGAAGCATGGTGAGATTAAGTCAAACCACAAGAGAATGTATGGTTATAATGCTATTATGCTACTATCTCTTAGTCTTGTGCTTCATGAATAGGAATTTGAAAAGGAGGACAAGTGAAAATTAAAATTCCTACATTTTTTCTTTCAAGGAGACACTAAAGGAACAAATCCGTGTGCTTAGTGGACAATATATATAACATGTAGAGTAAAAAAGAGATGCAACAAGTGTACAACCTCTTTGGCGAAGCCATGTCGATCTCAGCGTGATTGGGTTTGCCGGTGAGGATGCTCCGGCTGACTTGGCTATCGGAGGAGGGGAAGAAGATCTTAGGCGTCTGGAGATGAAGCCCGAGGTACCGCTCCGCTGTGATGGAGGGTTTCGTCGTTGGACCAGCTCCGGTGAGTTGTACGACATCGAGGCTAAAGCAAGACAAGAGAGACAACGAACAAAGTTAACCTGAGTGGAATTCTAATAACATCTCCAATACATGATGTAAAATACATAACCACAAAGTGCTAGATGTAAAATACATCAGCCGCTCATCTCTGAACTTAACTGTCGAAACTGAATTTAACTGTCGAAACTGAACTTAATTGTCGAAACTGAATTTTGCTGTCGAAACTGAATTATGTTGTCGAAACTGAACGCACTAGCAAGGTGAGGCTACACGTCGGTCGACTGACTTTTTCATCTCTGGTCAGTCGATTTTGCAGCTGTTGGATACGAAATCAAGGGCCTGCGGTTCATCTTCAACCTCCACCCCCCTGAGCCGGCCAAACAGCAGCCCCCCGCCGCCCGCGGCCGGCGGTGCGCCGCCCCGCCCGCCCCGAAAACACTCCCCACCGCCGGTCCGCCACCGCCCGGGCCATCCCTCTAGGCCCCCCCGTGCCGAGCTTTTTCTCCGCCGATCCCCACGCCACCGTCCCGCCACCGTCGGCGACCACCGCCCCCATCCTGAACCCTAAGATAGATAGTGGGGTACCTCTCCGGCGAGCCCCACTCCCCACTGCGGCTGGTTCTTCC
>NC_057812.1:632239975-632242673 GCF_018294505.1 Triticum aestivum | reverse complement strand
CAGTCGACTGAAGTGTAGCTAAATCGGAGCAGCATCGCAAGCAATAGCAAGAGCGAGAGTAGCAGCGCGAGCAAGAGCAATAGCAAGAGCAGACCAGGTAGGGGACCAAGAGCAAGAGAAGAGCAGCAGCGCAAGCGAGAGCTAAAGCAGCATAAGGTCCTACTGATGTGGACGTCGCCGCCGAGGGAGCGACGCCATGGAGGAAGTGGTCGGCGACACCGCCGTGGATGGAGCCATGCCGTGTCGGCTCGGGACCGAGCACCGACAGCACCGTGAGATTGAATCAAGAAGAAAATGCGGTGATTAGTGTACAACCTCTTTGGTGGCGCCGATTAGGCCGCAGCTTCATCCGAGGAAACAGTGATGATGATGCTCTTCCGGTGGTGCAGGTGAAGACGGCGGTGTGGGAATGGAGGTGGCGCGAAAGACAAGGGGAATGTCGGGGCAGCTCCTTGGAGGTGGAGGACGGGGTGGCTGAACCAGCAGGACGATGAGATCGACGACGGATCCTCATCCGGTACTGTGGATGAGGGACGTCGAGGTGTTGCTGTGGACGACATCATCGGGGAAGAGGCTCCGGCTGGGTGGCGGACGGAGCAGGGTGTGGGGTTTTGTCGCGGGTTTTCACGGCCTCGGTGTACAAATAGGTGGGCGGATGGGATGGCAGTGGGGAACCATGGCTTAGAGACGCGCTTGTCCGAAATGTGGGGTAAGTTACGAAAGTACCCCCGCCGATTTGAGGCGGTTCTTTCGGTTCAGGGGTACCACGGGCATTTCGCGTGTCAGGATTTCACAGGAGGTGGGAGTTTTCGCGCGCGTTGTAATTTCGGAATAGCAAGGCATGGGTTGAGATGGAGGGAGTTGTCGGAGCACAACGAGACAAAGATATATCTTAAATATTTCGGGCTAACAAGGCGCGGGTTGAAATTTCCGGACAAGCCTAACGTGTACTGTCCCAAATCAATACGCCCTACAAATGTCATTCAAAACTTTGAATTCATGTTATGTTCAATAAAATATTTCGCTACGTGTATAATGCATGCAACCTACTACTCAAATGAACGTTTTAGTGCATTCCAAACGTATATACTACCGCTTCAACATGAACTAAATTTGAATTCGTTTCTCTATTCGAATAAGATCTATAGTAATGATTGTTGTGAAGTCAAAGCATTTGAATTCGCTTCTCTGTTTTAATAAGATCTACAATCATCATTATTGTCAAGTTAAACCATCGTTTGTGTATTATCTTCACAACACACCACATGATTAGTCTCGAGTTACATATGAACTATGTGTACTATATGAACTCGAACTAGATTTTTTGAATCCACTTTATTTTGATTTCAAATCACATTACATTTCTAGCTCTAGCTAGATCTTCATAATCTAAACCATGTCTCATATGTATAATGTGTTTATCACATTATGTATGTTGCCCCGCCCCCTACGCCTACAAGTATTTAGATGTGAGTTGCAAACACCACACATTACCACAAATTCAAATAAAATGTGAGAATGTTCGATATATAGTATTGTTTAGATTGTTCGATATTTAGTTGTAAGTGCGAACGCCACACATTATCACAAATTCAAATAAAATGTGAGATTGTTTGATGTATAGTATGGTTTAGATTGTTCGGCATTTAGCTGTGAGTTGCAAACGCCATGCATTATCACATTATGGTATAACATGAGCACAACACGTGTATCACCGCTATATCCATGCATGCAATGTTTAAAACACTATGATCTCCTATTCAAATATATGAATTCGCTTTCATATCAAATTATGATCTTTGTTAGTCTCTTACACCCACACAATCCTCTAACCTTTGTAGCTACCACTAACTTTCTCTCGTGCATGCACATGCCCTCCTCGCCCTCCCCCTCCCTCGGCATTCTATCCACCTGGCACATTCATTTTTTTCTTTAGGTCGTTCTCCCAGAGTCTCCACAACTCCTTTCCGACACACACCGATCGATAAACCTCTCCAGCGATGCCTGCCTACAACATACAAACACACCTTCAATATCCTCCTTTATGTGTCCTTGCCTCGTGTCTCTCATACGGTCAGACACACGTGTAAACTCTCGCCCCTCTTTTCATCGCTCTCACAACCGCACACTCCTCCCCCTATCTAGCTAGTAGTTGGGCCTCTCGCACCACCTCCTAGCTCCATTCTCTCTGTCTATCCATCTCATTGGGCCTTATTTGCCTCTAACAAATGGACGTACACCGACCGATCTCTCGCTATACATATAGCTAGCTAGGTCCTTATAACTCGTTTTTACCCACACGTCAATCGATCTACCTCATTAGTTGTGTCTCTCCCTTCCTCCGACAAACAACAATTGATCTATCGATCTAGTTAGGTTTGCTTACCAAACACATGGTTCCCCTTCATCATCCATGGATGCGTCCCGACAGATCTATCACACACAGGCACACACAGAAACACATCCCCACTCTTATTGATAACATTGTCGTTCCACCCTCAGTTTGTCTAGTAGGCCTCTCCCACCATCTTCGAGAAGCAACTCCATCACCCATCCAGCACTCTGCCCCTCTCCCTCCCTCTCTCCCTCCTTTCTCTCTCTCTCTCTGTCCCATCATATTTCCTATCCTTCAGTTATGTATGGATGTCGACCGATCTCCCTCAAGACATAGTTGGGTCTCTCCTTCTCAACACATATA
>NC_057812.1:631859527-631870173 GCF_018294505.1 Triticum aestivum | reverse complement strand
GGGGGTGCGGTTTATATAGAGGGGGAGGGAGCGACTCGGTTTGGGGAGGGGGTCGCCAGGAGGAGGAGTCCTCTCCGGACTCGGCAGCGGGCGCGTACACCGGCCGAACTCTGCCCGGAGTCGGTCGGGGCGAGGTGGTGGGCTGCGGTGGCGGCCTGGCTCGGCGGGGCCTTCGACCGAGTCGGCGAAGAATTAAAAAAACGCCCGAAAGAAAAATTCTATAAATTATAATTTTTTTCTAAAAATACCAGAAACAATTTTCACCATCCAATCCTAATATTTAGGACAAAGTGAACATTCTTCTGGCCTAAAATGCAATTTTCAAAAATGCATATTTTTTCTAATTCAAATAAAGTAGCAAATAAAATAATAATTTGATTTTAAAATTTCTTCTCCAATATTTCTCTTCTGTTGAAGAAGTCATTTTATCTTCTCTCATTTATTTTTTTATTGGAAATAATTGGAGAGAAAAATATTAAAATCAAATTGATCCTCTTTTCAAATTTGAAAAATTCAAATATGAAAATTTGTGAAATCTCCAACTCTCTCCTTGGGTCCTTGAGTTGCTTAAGATTTCTAGGATCACAACCAAAAATGCAAATAAAATATGATATGCATATGATGACCTATGTATAATATCCAAATTGGAATTGGGATGTTACAAACCTACCCCCCTTAAGATTAATCTCGTCCTCAAGATTCAGGTTGGCTAGAAAATAGGTGTGGGTGGTCTTTCCGTAGGTCTTCTTCTTGCTCCCAGGTGGCTTCTACCTCGGTATGGTGGCTCCACTAAACTTTGCAAAACTTGATAACCTTGCTGCGTGTAACTCGGCTGGCAAACTCGAGAATCTTGATGGGTTTCTCCTCGTAGGTTAGGTCACTTTCCAACTGAATTGCTTCCAGGGCACTGTATCTCTTAGAAGAATATCGGCCATCTCAGCATGGCACTTCTTCAACTGGGAAACGTGAAACACATCATGAACTCCTGACAATCCTTCTGGTAACTCCAGCTTGTAGCCTGTAGTCCACTTCTCCCATACGTTCCAAAACTCGGTATGGTCCTACAAATCTCGGGGCTTACTTTCCCTTCACTCCAAATCGTTTAACTCCTCGCAGTGGTGACACACGAAGATATGCTCTATCTCCAATTTCGTAGACTACCTCCTTGCATTTGGTATTGGCATAACTATTTTACCTAGACCAAGCTATCTTCAGTCTATCGCGAATCAACTTAACCTTCTCTTCAGACTCCTTAATTAAATCTGGTCCAAACAACTTACGTTCTCTGACTTCATCCCACATTAACGGTGTCCTGCACCTTCTCCATACAAAGCTTCAAAAGGGGCCATCTTCAAACTAGCCTGGTAACTGTTGTTGTATGAGAACTCTACGTAAGGCAAATTATCATCCCAACTGGATTCATAATCTAGCGCACAAGCTCTCAACATGTCTTGCAGAATCTGATTGACTCTCTCGGTCTGTCCATCTGTCTGCGGATGAAAGGATGTACTGAACTCTAGCCTAGTATCCAAAGTCTGGTGCAACTGATTCCAAAACTTTGAGGTAAACTGTGTCCCTCTATCTAATATGGTGGTTCTCGGAACTCCATGCAAACATACGATCCTGGTCATATATATCTTGGCCAACTTCGCGCTTGTATAAATGGTTTTCACTGGGATAAAGTGAGCCACTTTGGTCAAGCGATCAACTACTACCCAAATAGAAACCTATCCTGATTGTGTCCTGGGTAATCCTGTGATAAAATCCATGCCAAGCTTATCCCACTTCCATTCGGGTATCGGCATAGGTTGAAGTAATCCTGCGGGCTTCTGATGTTCTGCCTTCACTCTCTGACATACATCACATACTGCTACTTACTCGACAATATCCTTCTTCATACCTGTCCACTAGAAACGTTCCTTCAAATCCAAATACATATTGGTGTTTCCAGGGTGAATCGAATATGGCGAGTCATGAGATTCCTGAAGTATTAACTTCCTGATCTCTGCATTATTGGGCACATATACACGATCCTCAAACCATAAAGTTGCGTGCTCATCCTCACGAAAACCCTTGGCTTTTCCTTCGCTCATCTTCTCCTTTATCTCAGCAATTTCCTTATCATCCTTCTGAGCTTCTCAAATCTTTCCCAATAATGTGGACTGAACCTCCATGACTGCAACAAAACCTCTTGGAACTATCTCCAAACGAAGTTCCTTGAGATCGTCGACTAACTCCTGCGATAATCCTTTGCTTACGAGGGTATTGACATAACTCTTGCGACTCAAAGCGTCGGCTATGACATTGGCCTTCCTTGGATGATAATGCAACTTCATGTCATAATCCTTTACGAGCTCCAACCATCTCCTCTGCCTGAGATTCAACTCCTTCTGTGTGAAAATGTACTTCAAACTCTTATGGTCCGTGTATACATCACAACGGTTTCCGATAAGAAAAATGTGTCCAGGTCTTGAGGCCATGCACTATGGCTGCTAGCTCCAAATCATGTGTGGCATAATTCAACTCATGAGGTCGAAGCTGACGTGAGGCATATGAAACAACTCTTCCATCTTGCATAAGTACACCTCCAAGTCCCAAGCTATAAGCGTCGCAATACACTTGGAAATCCTTGCGTATATCCGGAAGAATCAACACTGGGCTGTAACCAACCGTTTCTTCAACTCCTGAAAACTGGCCTCACATTCCTCGGCCCATTTGAACTTGGTGTCCTTCTTCAACAACTCCGCCATGGGTTTCGCAATTTTGGAAAAATTCTCAATGAACCTCATATAGTATCCTGCGAGTCCCAGAAAACTGCGACTCTCTCCAACTAAGGTGGGTGCCAACCACTCAGTGACAGACTAAACCTTGGTAGGGTCTACTGCTATACCTTCTCCTAATATAACATGTCCAAGAAATTCAACTTCCTTCAACCAAAACTCACATTTGCTGAACTTGGCGTATAGCTGATGTTTCGTGAGCTTCTCGAGAACTAAGTGCAAATTCTCCTTATGTTCCTCTTCATTCTTCAAATATACCAACATATCATCAATCAACACCACAACAAACTTATCCAAGAACTCCATGAACACCTTATTCATCATACTCATGAAATAGGCAGGGGCGTTAGTCAATCCAAAAGACATAACAGTGTACTCATATAGCCCATACCTTGTGGTAAAAGCTGTCTTGGGTATATCCCGTTCTCGGATCTTCAGTTGATGGTATCCTGATCGAAGATCGATCTTGGAGAGCACTTTAGCTCCTTGCAGCTGGTCAAACAAATCGTTGATCATCGGTAGTGGGTACTTGTTCTTGATCGTCACCTCATTCTATGCATGATAATCAACAACCATTCCCAAAGATCCATCCTTCTTCTCAACTAAGAGCACTGGGGCTCCCCACGGTGATGAACTTGGTCGAATATAACCTTTCTCAAGTAACTCCTTAATCTGCTTCTTAATTCCTCCAAATCATTTGCGGGCATCCAGTACGGTCTCTTTGATATTGGTCCGGTGCCTGGCAACAAATCTATTAAAAACTCTATGTCTCGATTTGGCGGCATGCCTGGTAGTTCCTCTGGAAATACATCCGGGTAATCCTTCACAACAAGCACTTCTTCCTGAACAACTCCCTAGAGGGAATTCACTTGGGCCCTCCTTGGTGCATGCCTAGATACATACTTCACTACTAGGAAAAGGCCTACTAATGGTGCACCAGTTTTGCCTACTAATGGCGCATCACTGGTGCGCCATTAGCAGCACGCCACTAGTATTTTTTACTAATGGCGCACCACTGGTGCGCCATTAGTATATAACACCATGCGCCATTAGTGTGCCTCCCAGGGGCCATATTTAACCATGTGCTTTGGCACACTAATGGCGCACTGCGGATAGATGCGCCATTAGTATACTTGGCATACTAATGGCGCACTCTGTCTTGATGCGCCAGTAGTATCCTTTGGCATACTAATGGCGCACCTTGTGGTGATGCGCCATTAGTATGAATATTTGGTTTTTTTACTTTTCTGATTTTTGCACAGGTTACAAAATATATTATTTGACAGAATATAGACAGTAGCACACAGCAACAGCAGATTCATCGAATACAATAGAAGATTAGTCTCCGAATACAATTCATCATATTAGTCTCCGAATTCAAAAGACCGAACAAAGATAAAACATTACAAGTCTTGAGATCGCGAGTATCGAGTTTGTCTTCACATTATAAGTCGATATCAATCATCTAAACTACCATCACATAGAAGAGAGCTGAGGTCATCACGATGAGCATCATCGCGATCAAACTGGTCTTCATCCGGTTCCTCCAACGCTCCCTCCTCTCTCCTGCTAGATAGCGGGCGTATCTAGATTCGGCCTCCGCCCTAGTGGTGTACCCTTTGTAACTGTTACCGCTGAAACGGTGAACCTGTCTCCGACACTCCTCCCAGTCGTCGTAGACTCTGGGAACCTTACCCTTGTACACGACATACGACGGCATCTCTATGCACAAGCCAAACAACAGACAATACATACATAAGCAATATATAAGTATGCAACGAAAGGATCGGAAGAGAAAAGCAAGACATTAATAGCATGATTCATGGTCCTACTAATAAATAGCATCGATTACATCTAAGTTGAACGACTGTCCAAACCAAAGAGACATACAATTCATTAAAGTTTAATTACAACATGAGCCAATCAATGTTTCATAACTACACATCACTACTTTCGACTCGACTCATGGACAGGAGCGTGGATGAAGCCGCCTTCTATTGTGATGGTCAGGAAATCGCGGGCATTGTCAGCCTGCATTTGTAGCATTCCATCTATCTCAATGTTGGACAGTTGATATCTGAGGAAGAACTGCCCCGAGGTATGAAGGACATCTTGATGGATGATGTTCGCAAACTCTGACTGGATGCGAAAGAATTCTTGTATGATGTCTGCGTCCTGGATTGCCGACAAGCTCGCGGCCCAATCTTTGAGATTATTTGGTAGCAGAAGGTGATGATGGTCCCTTACGATTGCCCGCATGTGATGGAGGACGTAGTAGGCATCCTTCTGACCGCCAGGCGGCTGCTTGACGCAGCAGAACGTCATATTGTGGTGAACACGTGCTTGCCGTACTTACGAACTGCCCTGATGAAGGTGCCTCCAGATTTGGCGTAGCTAGGGAGAACATCATCAAGAACTTTCTTGATATTTGTGTAGTCTATCTTGGAGTTACGGTTCGGGTCGAAATACGTGGCCATGGAATATTTTGGGCTTAAGAGGATGAGTGTGCAATGTGTGTAACTGCACAGAACACGGAATGTTAGAAAAAAAGAACGATCAAAATCTAAGAAATCATATGTTACGGGGCGGTTAAGGGATGACTTACTCGGGAAAGTAAGGCACAAGGAAGTTATCCTTATCTGGGTTTGCCAGAATGACGTCTTCGAGGTGTGAACTCGCGACTTGGCGGTCCCCAGCGCTGCTCAAGAGCTTGGCACGCATGTAGAAGGGGTCGATGATCACGATGTCCGGGGTCTTGTCTCTAATGATCCGCATCTCCATACTCAGCGAAAACAGCCAAACGAAGGTGTACTGCAGCGGATGAAGGTTGAACATAGCAAAGATGTCATCAAACCTCAGGACGATCGTACGCCCGATGGCGCCATCCACAAAGCCCTTGCCCTCTGGCACCTTGGCCACAAAAACTGGGTATGCCACATCATTCTCTCTGAGACACCGCTTCTCCAAAGAAAGAACACTGTCGTGCAGACTCCGCATAGCACCAGTTGCAGCACTGAGCATATTTGTTGGTAGCATCGCCCTACCCGCCACATGCACCCTCCTCGAGATATCCTTAGGTGAAGGTGGCCCGTCCTAAGCACGGATCGTACTCGGTGCCGGCTGGCTCGCACCGGCGGCCTTTTTAGTCGGCCGTTTCCGGCCCTTCTTCTTGATCTGCTGTAATGGGACCGAGTTCTGCTCACATACCGCCTTCTTGAGCGTGTTGGGGCTGATAATATTTGGCACCTCCGCTATCTGAGGCTCGGTGAAGGCAGCAGCTGGAGGCGTCTCCTGAGAACTGAACGCCAGACGACGCCTGTTGCAATTGGGTTTCTCCGCCGTACCAGCTAGATCGCGGTCGTCTTGTTTGGGTTCTTGAGAAGGAGGCCCGCAGAACTTGTCACCATACCCATGTTCGGCAAAGTACTTATTGACGTTGGTAAATGTACCATCATCATTGTCGTCGTTGTCCGGATCCTGTGCCATATGCATGTCCGGATCCTGTGCCATAGGGATGTCCGGCATGTCCGGGAGTGTTGCGGCGTTCTTGCCATGGCTTGGCGCCGGCACGACTGGCGGTCTTGTCTGTGGGGTGGTGTCCCCCGCCCCCAAACGAATTTGGCTCTTCGGCCAAAGCAGGGGCCAGCTTACGCAGGCACTGAGGGTCATCTCATCTTCTTCATCGGCCCCAGCGGGTCGAATCGGAGGTAACAGCTCGTCGCAGCCTGGCAGCACCCGAACCACTTCAACCCTATACATTGTGGTTGGCATCAGATTACCGTGGAACACGGGGTTGCCTGGTTGAACGATTTTGCCCTTGGCGACATCGACCAACTCGCCGCCCACAAAGTGCAGGAGAGTGCAAGGAACGTTGGCGGCGCCCTGCGAAAACATGTAGGGCGTCAGGGATGCCCAGTCAAAGGCAAGGAGATGAAGTCCTCGACCGGGAGGCTTAGTTACCGTGATGCCGTCGAGCTCGGCTAATGTCCAGGCACCGCCAACGGCGGGCGTGCAACTGACGGAGGGGCCACTTGCTGGCGAGGTGCCGGCCGGCGTACACCCGGGTGCATTAAGCTCCAATGCCGGCGTTGGAGACACCAATACCGCCGCCGCCGGAGACACCAATGGGGCTGCCACTGTAGAAACCAATACCGCCACCGCTGGAGACACCAATGGCGCCGCCTGCGCGTTGTGTGAGTTGCTGGCCGTGAAGCTGGGAATCGGGGGCGGCCCATATTGGCCACCCGCAATCCACGTCGTTATCCCATGAATCAAGGTAGGCATAATGCCGGTAAGCGTCGATCCCAGTTGTTGTTGCACTTACTCTTGGACCATCTCCAGAATCCGCGCCACTTGCGCCTTGAGTGCTTCAACCTCGCGCGACTGGCTTTCCGAGCTGGTCTTTTTCTCCTTTCGCCCACCAGCGCCATAGTATGACGACCATTTTGTGGACAAGCCTTTGCCGGCCACACGACCAGCTGACGTCGGCTTATTGAGCTTATCCCTGTTTTTCATTATGTTCAATGCCCTATTCAAAGGGGTGTCGAAAGGGGAGCTCTGAGACGACCCTGCGCTATTGCTTTCTTTGTCCCGCGGAAGGAACGTGAACCATTTAGAAATATTGGGGATTAATTAGAATGCAACCATATGGAGCTAATTACGCGGGGGTGTATTCCTTACCAGAACAAGCTCAAGCTCCTTGGTCTTCGGATCCATGGTAAGCTCCTTTGTTACCGGGTCCTCCTTGTACCGGGCCCTGAGAAAGTTCCTGGTCTGCTTGTCACTGTATTTCTCGAAGCAGGGCGGTAGGCCTTGCTCGGCACACTCTGCATCCTCCTTGGCCCATACAGGCTCCGCCACTCTGTAACCGCCGGGACCGAGTTGGTGGACCCCTATGTTCAACTGCCGAATTTCTTTCCCCCACTGACTTGATTCGGAGGTTGCGGGGCTCTCGCACTTGATCTTGAACTCCTTGTAGTCATCTTCACTCATCAAAGGATATTTCGCCTTGATCTTCTCATAACTATCACCTTTGTCAATCATTGCCTTCACCGTGCTTTTCCAAGTAGACAGGGCCGTGCTCATCGTCGTGAGGGCGGCGCCATTCACTTTATTACCCGAGAGGCGTGTGTTTGCGAACTCAGCGGGGAACTTGTATCGTTCGTGCAGCTTCGTGAAGAGGAGGCTGCGCAAATTCCCTCGGTCCTTATGCGTTAGGTTCTCGGTGTTGATCGAGGCGGTGCTCCGGAGAATGCACCCGAGCTGAATCGAGTACCCCTTGACTACATGTTTGGGCGCCGTCGGATGCCCGTCGGAGTTCACTTCATTAAATTCCTCCCTGACGGTGCCGAGCACGTTCGGGCGCCGGTCCTTCCGTTGCCTCTTCGGTTGGCTGCCATCTGTGCGTGCACCGCCATCATCAGTGGTGGCTTCCGCGGCGCCATCATCAGTGGTGTCATCCCCGACGCCACTAGGGGTTGTGTAGTCAGGATCGGTGTCTTCCGCGGTGTCCTCATAGCGGTGAGGTTCTTCCTCCAACTCCTGGGACAGCTCCCAGAATTGCTTGCCGCCCGAAGCTCCGGCCTCATCATTGTGGGCCATGTTTTGCCCTAAATAGGAAAAAAGTTTGGTCAAAAAGTTGGTTATTGTCAAGGAACAAGATCATGGTCTCATCATTTAGGGTTTGTCGATACCGAGGCATCCTAAAAGCTAAGCTTTTATCATTTAGGGTTTGTCGACGCCGAGGCACCCTAAAAGCCTAAGCGTACATCATTTAGGTTCTCATCGACACCGAGGCACCCTAAAAGCCAAGGTTTCATCATTTAGGGTTTGTCGATGCCGAGGCACCCTAAATGCTAAGTTTTCATCATTTAGGGTTTATCGATGCCGAGGCACCCTAGGTTGGGCCTAATCACTTGGCACTAATCAGTTGGCTCTATTGCCACCTATGTTGGGTTTATCATCTAGGGTTTATCGATGCTGAGGAGAATTTCTATGTTGGGCCTAATCACTTGGCTCTATTGCCACCTATGGTTTAATGCAGCAAGAATAAAGGGGCAGTTGATCCTACTTAATTAAGTACTAAGATACCCCGGCCCAAGCATTAGTAGCAAGTACCTCATATGTCCGATTTTTAGCAAAGTCATGCTAAAATTCACGGAAAATTTCAACATGACCTTTGCTGAAAATAGGACATATGGAGTACCCGAATTTGCCGGAACAGAAGTTAATCGACATTCCGGCAAACTCAAGGGCCTCTCGGGGTACCTGCAAAATCATCACGACACGAAGGGCCTCTCAAGGGCCTCAAGCAGCAGCGGCGTCTCCCAGGACCCCATTTTTTCTAAATTTCTTTGAGCAACAATCAGAGCAGAAAATTCAGCACCACAATGTGCCTCTACTTTCATATGGATGAAAAGGCCACAGACCATATGGTCCTCTGCTTGCATATGGACAAAAATCAGCTCAACTTATGTGAGCTTCCATTCCAAATCTAATAGGTCACCCAACAAAAATTATAAGTCCTCACACCATATATACTTTATCACATTATAAGTGCTCACACCATCAACTATGAAAAAATCTGAGAGTATAAGTCTGGTTACATTCACCCAAGTCCAAACGTAAAATTCTGTCCAACATAGTACAACCCACTTTGATAATTTCATAGGATTTAATATACTGAACGAAACCTGACAAGTGATATGTGTTTTAAGTATCTACAGAACTAACTAGCAACAGGTGTGCAATGACAAAATTCTAGAGTTATGCTATGCAATCTACAATGTAGTCTAAGGGGAACTAACTAGCAGCAGCTCATCTAGAACACATGTGAGTACTTCAATGGAAATAGCAACATCAGGAAGAAAAGAAGGAACATTGTCCCACAGTAGCAACATCAGGTGTTCAATTAGTCAAGCAGCAGGAACTCACAAGCAAAGCATGTGTTCATTTAGTGAAGCAGTTGGTGTGACTGTACAAATTACTCTACTGATACATGATACATGTGTCATGTGCATTGATCACTATAGCCTTGTTCTCTGACCAAACATCTTCAGCTCACTACATGGACAACGCAGTGTACTGTTATGTCCACTCATAGACCAAAAAATTCCAACCAATAACGAACAAATGCCTAACAGTTCCATGGAGCTACTGGATTAAGTGAGAGCTATATGCGGGTTTTTTAAAACAAGTAAGAACTCCTACATGCTTGCCAGGTCATGAAAAAAATGAGTGATGTTTCCATAATTATTTCTTAGAGTGAATACAATATGTTCTCCAAAACTTAGCAAACAATATGCAGATCGTTCTTAGTGTCTCTTGCTTTTCTGATAGCCAAATAGCCACTAATAATATGCCATTGGGATCATCATCGCTTCAAATCATTTGTTTGGAAACAAAGGAATGTATAAACTGAATTTGCAGAATAATAAAGACAGATATGAGTTGCTAGCTGTTATGAGGCACCAGATATGTCTTTGCTTGTTGCAGTTGTGGTTCTGTGTCATTGATGTCCTAGGAGTTTTCTCAAATTTTACTAGCTCAAGTGTGATGCTATTTCTTGTTTACCTATGTGTGCCACAGTTACTTTGTTACATAATTACCCTTTCATAAACTAAGCAATTAACATGAGCACATAGTTACATACTAGTATGTTTCACACAAAAGCAAGCAAATCTCCTGGAATGTGTCATGAAATTGAGTTTTAACCAACTGCCATATATAATTTTGCTATTAAGCACAGATCATTTTTGTTCAGGTTTCTGTTCCAGAAGAAGTATAAATCTGCTCCTAAACAAACAAGGCCGGCCCTGTGGCGACTTGGATAACAGCTAGCTACACTGATAGAGAGGAAGACGAAAT
>NC_057812.1:631840807-631858569 GCF_018294505.1 Triticum aestivum | reverse complement strand
TTATTTAAAAATATCATCAAAAAGTGGGGGAGGGTGCGGGGTGTCGGCAGCGGCGGTGGAGCGGGCCGGGGGAGGGTGCGGAGGGTCGGCGACGGCGGTGGAGCGGGCCAGGGGAGTGGTGGGTCGTCGGCGGCGGTGGAGCGGGGGAGGGTGCAGGGGGCCGAGTGCTCGTCGGCGGCGGTGGAGGGGGATCGAGATCGAGTGTCCTCATGAATTTAAAAAGTGCCCGTGAAATTTAAAAATATTCATGATATCAAAAAGTGCCCATGAAATACAATCGAGAAATGAAGACTACGATTTAAATACAATCAATCTTAGCTAGCTATCTGTTCACAATCTTCTTGCCCTTCTTTTTTGCAAATGGAGTTCTTCTGTGGAACGGACGTCCTTTAGGTAGGGTGGTCCTGCTTCTTCTTGTGGTGTGTGCTGCTACTTCATCGTCGTCGTCATGTTCGATCTTCGGGTCATCATACTTGTCAAAGTCTTGCTCATTGGCTACTCCATCCATTCCGATGATCTTCCTTTTGCCTCTCCTCACGACAACACGACTGGGATTTGACGGGTCAGTAATGAAGAAGCATTGGTCCACTTGGGAAGCCAGTACCCATGGCTCATTTTTCACGGTGACATTTGTGCCCGCGGTCTTGGATTTGGCTTCAAGTATAACCATGGTGCTGAAATACCAGTCTTCTTTTAGGACGCTCTTGGCCCATCTGACACAGAACATCGAGACCTTCTCTCCAGCGTAGCTCAGCTCCCAGATCTCCTCGATCCTTCCGTAGTATCTGTCCTTGTCGTTACCGGTGTAGGATTCCATCGTTACCCCGGAGTTCTGATAACCATCGCTCTTCATGTCCTTGTCCTCGGTGTAGAATGTGTAGCCGTTGATATCGTACGCCTCATAGGTCATCAGGTTGTGCTCGGCGCCCTGTGACAAGGCGAATATGAGTTGTTCTTCCGCGGAAGAATCCTCATGTAAAGGGTACAACAGAAGCTTCTGCTTGAACCAACACGTGAAACATGAGTTGTGCTCTTTGATTATATCTCCATTCGTCCTCTGTTGGCCTCGGTCATTGTACGTCTTCTCAATAAAGGTTTTGTGCTCTACCACCCAAGGATCAACCACGTCTTTGTGTTGTAGCGTGACTAGGTTTCCTCTTTCAAAGTCAACGAGTCAACCCTTGAAGTAGACATGCATTTCGCGGCGACCCTCATGGTGACCCCATCCAGCGAGCCTGCCGAGGTGCCTGTTGACGGGCAGACCAACGGGGTTCTCGAGGCCTAGATAATTCATGTAGTAGGAGATGCACTCTTCGGTCAGAAAGCCCCTGGCTATACTTCCCTCTGGACGTGACATGTTGCGAACGTATCCTTTGATGACACCATTCATCCTTTCGAACGGCATCATGTTGTGCAGGAACGTCGGCCCGAGTTGGATGATATCCTCCATGATATGGACCAGCAGATGCACCATAACATCGAAGAATGCAGGCGGGAAGTACATCTCAAGCTCGCATAGTATCTCCACGATCTCTTCCTGTAGCCTTCTGAGTTGCCTCACGCCAATCGACTTCGGAGAGATGACATCGAAAAAGTTGCATATGCCAAATAGCGTTTCACGGACGTGCACGTCCATGATCCCACGGATTGCAACTGGAAGTATCTGCGTCATCAGCACGTGACAGTCGTGAGACTTCATCCCGCTGAACTTCTACTTCGCTGGGTCTAGGTATCTGCTTATCTTCCCCGCGTAACCGTATGGAAGTTTTACTCCTACGAGGCAGGTGAAAAACTGCTCGATCTCCTCCTGACTTAGAGTGAAGCACGCGGGAGGGTAGTCACTTCCGGTCTTCTTGGCCTTTTTGCCTTTGCGACGAGTTTCTATGTCCTGCTTCGCCTCATCATCATCATCATCATCATTAGCGTGAAGCTCCTGCCTGATGCCCATTGATTTCAAGTCTGCCCTTGCTTTTGGCCCATCTTTGGTCCTCTCTGGCATGTTGATCAGGGTACCAAGCAGACTCTCGCACACGTTCTTCGTGATATGCATGGCATCTAGGCTGTGAGGCACACGGTGGATCTTCTAGTATGGCAAGTCCCAGAAAATAGACCTCGTTTTCCATACCTTTAGCAGCGGCTCTGGCGCCTTTCGCTTCTTTCCCGGCTGTGGCGCCTTTTGCTTCTTTCCCGGGAGTGGGCAATCTTTCCAATTTTTCAACAGCTTGTCTATTTCCTCGCCGCTCCTCGTACGCGGGCATTTTTGGGGTTCGGTTTCACCATCGAACAGATCCTTGCGTTTCCTCCACGGGTCATCGTCGCGAAGCCACCTTCGATGTCCCATGAACACGGTTTTTGAAGATCCGGGATCTCTATCTAGCTGGCGATACATTGTGTCATCCATGCACCTTACGCATCCAGAAAATCCGTGGACTACCTGCCCCGCGAGATATCCGTAACCGAGATAGTCATGCACCATCGTGAGCAGTGCGGCTCTCATAGGGAAACATTCTTTCTCTGCGGTGTCCCACGTATTGGCTGGCGTTTTCCATAGCGTGTCTAGCTCCACTTTCAGCAGCCCTTGATACAGATTGATGTCGTTCCCTGGTTGTTTCGGCCCTTCAATTAGCATACTCATGTGAATGTACTTCCTCTTCATGCACAACCAGGGGGGAAGGTTGTATATCCACACAAACACAGGCCACATGCTATGTGTGCTTCTCTGGCTGCCAAATAGATTGACTCCATCGGTGCTCGCGCCCAGCACGATGTTCCTTGGATCCTTCCCAAATTCTAGGTATTCGAAGTTCAACGCTTGCCACTGGCTCGCATCCTTAGGGTGACTCAGCATCTTGTCTTTTTTATTTATCTCCGGATCATTTCTGTCATCTTCCCGCTTCTTCTCCTCCCTATCCGCGTGCCAACGGAGGAGCTTTGCTACCTTAGGGTCCGTGAAATACCGCTACAGATGAGGAGTGATCGGAAAGTACCACACCGATTTTCGAGGAGCTTTATTCCTCTTCTTGTATTGAGTGACGCCGCACACCGGACATATGGTAGACTCCGCGTGCTCGTCCCGATAAATGATGCAATTGTTCATGCACACATGGTATTTCACGTGCGGTAAATCCAGAGGACACACGATTTTCTTCGCCTCCTCGAAACTGGTCGGGCACTTGTTCCCCTTGGGAAGACGTTCGTGCCAAAATGACATGTTCTCGTCGAAGCATGCGTCGTTCATTTTGTGTTTTACCTTCATCTCCAGAGCCATGAGCGTTACTTTTAGGCGGGTATCCTCGGGCCTGCATCCTTCATACAATGGAGTAACCGCGTCTATCTCCAGTTGATCCAGCTTGGCTTTCTCTCGGGCGGCAGCTCTTGCGTTATCCGTCTTCTTCAGAAGCACGTCTTGAATATGAGGGTCCTGCACCCAGCCTCCATAGTCGTCTGCTCCGGCATCTTCATCTTCATGATCATGCCCTTCGTCTTGATCTTCCTCATCATCATGTACGACATCTTCTACATGATGACTGTGTACAGCATCACCGTCGTGATCATGTCCTGGAGATTCTTCGTCTTCTCGCCCGCCCTCGCCGCGGTGGTACTTGTCTTGTTGCCCTTCCTCATTTATTTCCCGGCCCCCATGGATGACTTCATAGTCATCTTCATCACCTTGCCACCGATAGCCATCCATGAAACCACGCAAGAGCAGGTGGTCCCGCACCTGCCCGGAATCCGGGTCCGCAATAAGGCTCTTCAGCTTGCATCTTCGACACAGACATCTTATCTCTGTCTCGTTCTTTTGAAGCATCTCGGCCTTCGCGGAGCTCAAAAACCTATTCACGGTGCCTTTGGTCATCGTGTGGACCATGGTCGCCTGCGGGATAGAGCAAAACGATATTTTAGAACCAAGAAAAAATTTGGCATGACCTTCCCTAAAAATAGGACCAAAAAGAATGCATAGTGCCAAAATTCTCGCCGAAACGGAAATGAATCAACATTCCGGCAAAATATTGGCAACTATCACATTTCAAATACCGGTACCTGCAAACACAAACATATATGCAACACCACAAACACATGCAACACCACAAACATACATAGATCTAGCTAGGCCACAAAAAGTGCATGTGCACGTTGTTGGAGCAAGCTAGGGAGAAAAAAAGTAGATCTACATCATGAAGATAGCTTTCCCCTTACTTACCTATCAAAAAAAAGGTAATTTCACCACTTAATTTTGATGAATCTATGGTGGAAATGAGGTGAGGAGGAGGAGGCAGCCGAAAGCTTGGAGAAGGAGGTGGAGGGAATGAAGTGGGGAAAGTGAGTGGGTAGGTGTGGGGCTGTCCAAAATATCTTGTTGGGGTCCCAGGTTACTAATGGCGCACCACCTGCAAATGCGCCATTAGTAACCCTGGTTACTAATGGCACACCTGCAGGTGGTGCGCCATTAGTAGTTTTGCAGAAAAGTAAAAAAAATATATATATATATATACTAATGGCGCACTTTTACAGGATGCGCCATTAGTAGTTTAAACTAGTAATGGCGCACTGTGAGACGGTGTGCCATTAGTAGTTTTGCAAAAAAAGAACAAAAAAAAATTCAGTACTAGCGCACTCCACGTCTGGTGCGCCATTACTAGTTAGAACTAGTAATGGCGCACTTCGGTAGGATGCGCCATTAGTATGTATGTAAAAATAATAAAAAAAATTATCACTAGTGGCGCACCTATTTTCTGGTGCGCCATTAGTGTCTCCACACTAATGGCGCATCAACAACTGGTGCGCCATTAGTATATAGTAGTGGCACACTACTTCCCTGGTGCGCCATTAGTGTCAATCCTATCTATAGCCCTTTTCCTAGTAGTGCTTGATCCTTTTTTCTCAGGGGTGGTGAGTAAAATTGACTTACTAGCACAGTCGATGTTTCCTCCGTACTTCAATAGCGAATCCATGCCATTATATCCAATCCTTGTGACTCCAAAATTATTAGGTCCGAGGGGAAAACATGAATACCAATGGTTAATGGCAACCAATCACACCATCAGATGGCCATATACTCTACTCCTGGCGAGCTTACTAACATGGGTGACCTAAGGGCTAAGGTTGGCAACTTAAACTTGTCCACAAATCCCCTTGATATGCATGAATGCGATGCACCAGTGTCAAAAAGAACGAGAACGGTAAATGACTTAATAAAAAACTTACCAATCACTGCGTCAGGCTGATCTTCAACTTCCTCCATGTTGATGTGGTTCACCTGACCTCTGGTGAAGGGATTGGGATTCTTCCCAGAGTTTCCATTTCCATTGCCATTCTTCAACTCAGAACAATCATTGGCGTAGTGTCCAGTCTTCCCGCACTTGTAACAAGTGACATGGCTCAGGTCCTTCTTAGCGGGTGTTGCTAGGTTGGAACGGTTCTGGTTGCTGCTTCCTCCATTCCCATTTCCATTCTTAGGGCCATTATGGTTATGTGAGCTTCCTCAATTGTGAGTGTGGCCTCCATGGTTATGGTGGGTATCACTGCAAAAAAAATACACTTCCGTGATGATACGTGTTTGTCACAGTAGGTCACGTTTTCTGTCATGCATGTACATCCATGACAAATTTATGACAGAACCAAGATAGTCATAGCTGTGCAGTCGTAGAAGTGTTCCATGACATTACCAAAATTATCATCATGGAAGTGTCCACTTCCATGACGATAAATCGCGCGTCACAGAAGTGCTTTCATCAAGGGTGACCGACACGTGGCATCCACCATAACGGAACGCCATTAAGCTACTGGGTCCGGTTTTGGATCTGATAACCCGTTAATAGCCCCGACCAATGGGGGTTTTCCATGTGTAAAATCATCATTGGCTGGAGGAAACACGTGTCCGGTCACCGTTGGGACAGATGTCACTCATCCAATGGGCGAGATGCGCTTATGAAATGTTAACACGTTGACCGGCCCAAAAGTGGCCCATAAAGTTTAAATGGGCCGGCCCAACTAAAGGCCCACAAGATTTTGCGGTCCATAATGGGCCGGCCCAGCAAAAGGCCCATGAGATTTTGCGGACCATAATGGGCCGGCCCAGCTAAAGGCCCACAAGATTTTGCAGGCCATAATGGGCCGGCCCACCTAAAGGCCCGCGAGATTTTGCGGACCATAATGGGCCGGCCCAACTAAAGGCCCACAAGATTTTGCTGACCTTAATGGGCCGGCCCAGCTGAAGGCCCAAAATATTTTGATGACACTAGTAGGCCGGCCCATTAACAGGCTGCCATGTTTTGGGCCAAATGCCGACCCATATTTGATCCGGTCCGTTAACAGTCTGCCACCTTCCGGGCCTAATAAAGGCCCATATGAGATCCGGCCCGCTAAAAGCCTCCCACGTTCTGGGCCAAATTACGGCCCAGATCATGTCCGGCCCTTTGACAGACTTTGGGCTAAATTATGGCCCATATCAGATTCGACCCGTCAACTGGACGCTATGCTTTTGGGCCCACTTGATAAAGGCCCATTTAGTAATTTGGCCTGATATTAGTTTCGGCCTGTTAAAGTCCTGTTTAACATTTCAGCCCTATATATATTTTGTCCTGTTAAAAGTCCGTCATATAGTTGGGCCTAACTACGGCCCCGTTTGCATCCAGCCTGCTCACAGACGATAATCTGATTGGGCCAAACAAGGACCGAGACAATTTTGGCCTGTTATAAGCCCATGATTTGATTGGCACAATCATGGGCCGGTGTTTATTTCGGCCTGCTGCTGGCCCGTGAGTTGTTCGACACTTTCCAGGCCCAACCTACTTTTCAGCCTCCTAAAAGCCCATTGTGTTTTCTTGGGAAAATAGGGCCGGCGGTTTACTCGGCCTATTAAAGTCCCGAATCTACTAGTGGGCCAGTTTACATTTAGGCCTGTTAACGGACCAAGATGATGGGGCCCATGATGCAGATCATACATAGTGATTTGCATGACGGCTCGATTATGTACCGTAATTTTACGGTTTGGCCGGTTTACTGCGAAGACAAGATATATATACAGTAAAATAATCGCAGCATCGTGAATAAGAAAAAAACCTAGACTATACAATAAAGAAATTACGACATATTACATCCACTGGGCATCAAAGTTCGCCACTATGATAATAAAGCACAAGTAGATAGCAGATTACATACACTAGGCATCAAAGATCGCCACCAGTGAAATTAAACACGCCGACAAAATAATATACAAAACTGACAACACTTCAATAGAGTTCAAGAAAGGTTAGCCCTACTCGGGAGCTACGGCGCAAGCAGCTGAGCAAGCTGATGAGACTGCACTTGTTTGACACTTATATCCTCCTCACTCTGAAAGATAAACAAGCAAACATATGACATATTTTGCACATATAAGTATCAGTGCTGACAATTCATCACATTTCTTACTGACAAATAAAGTGACACAATTTAAAATAGCATTAACACAACTAGTCACCAACCCGTGCATTCGCACGGGCCAGCATATTTAGAATGTCAGCTATAATATCTCTTTATTTCTGGTGTAGCTCTATTCCGTGCTGCTCTAATGATGTCTGGTTGATTATCATTAGATTCTAGTATCGCGAGTTTGGAGCTTGGTTGCCGAGGAAGCAACCTTTTCCTATTTTGTTTTTGATTTTTTTTACACATTTGGATTATTTCATCACCTGGCATATTGCTACATTATGATTTGTTATGATTAAATAATCCACATCATTTAATGGGTATATGTTGTGGTAACAATTACCTTCCGCTTTTCTGCCTTTTTCCACTATGAGCTCGATGGATGTTGACTATGGCTAGTGAGTAGTACGGGCGGGAAAGATTTTATTATTTTAGAAATAAAAGATATAAACCTATGATCTACTCTAGATAAGGAGGCACTTTAGTAATTCGTTGACTTAAAAGGAAAGGCATTAATGATAAAGTATATCTAACATACAAATCTGATGTTCTCATACATTCTATTACAACCAAATTGTTACCAAATATTCCCGAATGTGCTATCTATCTTTTGATTCCTTGATAAACCTTAGTTCTGAAGGCATCGTGTCACTGATTGTTTATCACCCCATTACACATTGTTCGGAATCTTTAATATTTATGCTTCTGTGTAACTTCCTTTCTAGATTTTGCATCATCAAGACTGTATTTTTTTTATTTTAAACATGTGGGATGCTTCCTCGTGCAGACTGATTCCATGAATTTTAGTTCATTTGTTTCCCGACTTCCCTCAGTGTTTGAGTCTTCACAAGGATGCATAACACGATTTGTGCTCCTTGTCCTAAAACTTTTAGTCTGGTTTATAATGACTTCATCATCAATCGACTCTTGCTTTATATTTTTTAAATAGGGAACATATTTACTTGCTCCTGCAAAAGCATAAGAAAAATGTGTTAGTCAAAAAACTAAGACGTTTATAGTAATTCGATATGTCTACAAATTGTATTATGAAAGATTAGAAAAATACACAAAGAAAGCTTACATAGTTATCCTTTTGAATTCATTTGCTCATGCGAGTACTTGTTTTGATCCTTGAAATATCTCAGTTGCTTTGGTTTCTGAATGCTTCCTTGTATTATATCAACACCTTCACATCTATAGTTAATAAAATAAAAAAAATAAATATTTAGAAATATAAAGATGTTGTAGGACATGCCAGAAAACATTATTTATTGAGCCTATAATGAAATTAGATCAACCAAAGCTAGATCCATACCAAAAGATCATAGACATGCATAAAGATGTTCGAGATAATGTGGGAATTTATCCTGTTCTACTCCTCATGATGGAGTCTTTAAGGGAGACTACATGGACATAAATATAATGTATTCATTTGTATGGTTGTAAAAGTCTATAAAAACACTATTTTTGATATCACATCCTATCATGATTTCATACCTAGGCAGGGACGTATAGGAATACACGCCACTTCCATATTTGAAAACAAAGAACAATGATGCATACATGGTACTGACATTGAGGGTAGTTAACCTATATCATAAATCTGTAATCTTGCCATCAAAATAATGCAGAACCAAATATAAAGCTAGCTAGTTGTGCAGGCCCGTTCTGAAGCCTCTTGGCTAGCTTTCTTTCATGAGGTACATAAGGTTCAGGAATGAATATAGAATGTTGAGTTACCTCCATTGGCCCAGCCATACTGGCCCTGCTTAGATGGTGGAATGATAAGATAGTTTCTCAACAACGACATCCGTGTGCATGATCATGTGTAGCATCCACTTTCTCCAAATCAGTTGTGTATTAAAGATGTGCTCTGTAGGCTTCTTACCTCCTGAAAATTTTACAAACATCCACACATATAGGTTCCTTCTTCTTTCAAATATGAAAATATACACACGTCTGCCTATAGATAAGAGTTTAATATCCTTAGTCTACTTAGTCACATGTAAAATTAGAAACCTCCATTACCGATTGGTGACAACACAAAAGGTTATATCTATGCCTCAAATCTTAGAGTTGAGAGTCCCAAAGGATCAAGCAATGCCTTTTTCCATCGGCAAACTGTTCAAACTGAGAAGGTGTTATACTATCAATTGAATTGTGCAGAACCAAGTGCAAGTATAGGTTGATCAAGTGATGCTAGATTGAATCCCTAAAATAAAATAGAAGTAAAGAGAGTAGCCATCTACGTAACATGCACCGATGCACGCATATATAGAAAACATAATGTTTGATAGTCTGCTAGAGACAAAAACAGCAATTATTTAGTTAAAACCTTGATGTGAAATTATACGTCGTTTTGTCGCTTGGATGCTTACCGGATTCAGTATGCATCAAATATTGTGGCCCTCCTTAGATGAGTAGTTGTTGGGGAGTCCACTGGCAATCAGAGGCTCCTCAGTCAGGGCTTCAATCCACGACTGGCCGACATCACAACTTTTGGCTACTGCCGCAACACATGGATGAGGTGTATGGGTACACAAAGACCAATGAGATTTCTCCCCCAGATTGCATGGCGAATCCAATGCAGGCACATGCGTGACAGTGAGATGAGATTTTAGTATAGAACAAAGAGAAGTCAATCTCACGTAAGTCACCTAATCCAATGCAGGCACAGGCGTGACAGTGAGATGAGATTTTAGTATAGAACAAAGAGAAGTCAATCTCACGTAAGTCACCTACAGGTAGAGAGAGGGGTGTCAATTAGGTGAGATTTTCCCCTTTGTTTCCTCTTTTTTTGCACGGAACAACATGGAAAGAGAAGTGTCCTTCACACGTTCTTGTTTCATAGAGCTGTGTAGGATGAAAACTATATGAAATATGTATTGATTAAAAAATCTGTATAACAAATCAATAGAAAAAAGATTCAGCATCATTGCGATGGATGGGAAGCTCTTAAGAAGTTGATTTTGTTTGTAGAAGCAACATGTTCAATTTATAGGATCATCTAATGGCCATTGTACTCTGACCCGATCTGCACACCATACACGAAGAAAACGGTTGTACCATCTCCCTTTATCCCGTAGCAGTAGTAAGGCTACTAATGTGTCGCGCATGCTGCTAAAAATTGTATGTGAGCAGATTCAAGATTGAATCCGAATCCAATGACCAAATAACTAATTGGGTGGAGTTGTGAATTACATGACAATAAACAATTGAATCCTAATCCAGCAGAAAAGTTATGATAAACAGATCAAGAAAAACCAATCTGTACACAATAGTGTGAGAAACGAATCTGATCTAGATGAGGAAATCGAATTTGAGGAAATAAGTCCCCTTACCACGCCAGATCCATGCCCCAACTTGCTTGCATGAGAGAGGATGAGCCGGTTGGATTGGAATAGTTTCCATGTGGGAGAGAGAGTAAGGGACGGTAGAATATTTCCTTTGGGGGAAGAGAGAAATAATAGGGAGGAGGGATCGGTGGAGCAGTACATGGCAGTTAGGATTCTCTTTTATTTGTAAAGTTAGGATCCTATCTCTTTGGTCACAAATTTGAGAAAGATACTGAGTCTTTTAAGGAAAAAAATCATGGAATTAAACAAAATTACAACAGATAAATGACTTGGTCCCACCAGATAAATGACTTCTTTTTCTATTAATATGTATATTATATGGGCTGATCTAAACCGTAATAATTTGGTCCCACCAGATTAACGACTCATATTTTCTAATTAATGTGGTAATTACTTGGGAGTCTGTAATTAGTATAGGTATAGATATGCTATTGTTCAGGCCAAGACATGGCAGGAAATGACATTGTGAAGGAGTTGGCGGCTTCACGACACCACTGGATTACAGATCAAGAACTCATAAGTATCAATGGTTAGTGTTCTGTCAATTTATCCCATTTCAGATTGGCAAAATAAGATCACTTGCTCTGTATAGTTTAATTTACATGGTATGAAGAAGGAACTTGGTTGTACAACTGAAAACTTAAATTGAGAAGGACAAACTTTTGTTTATGAAGTACATAATAAACTTTAAACATGCAATTTGATGCAAACACCAAAAATAAACAGTTGTTGCAGTCATGCCTAACCAAATATACACAAAAAAGTTTGAAGGCTTGAGAAGGACAAACTTACATTATTGGTGAAGGCAGGCTCTATAAAGCCCTTGTCCATGCTGATGGGGGGGGGGGAATTCAAGAAGTTTACCACAGAATCTTCTTCATAAGCATTGCCTTTATTTAACATTTTGTTAAGAGTAAATATAGATGTGACAATATAAGAAAAAATGGAGAATATTTAAGATAAGATGAAGAGTGATGCTACATAACCAAGTAGCTATAAATCTAAGTACATCGATACAAGCAAAAGGTATAGCCAAGAGCAATGCAGAGCTAAACCTCTTCAGTACCATCGGTGTAATCCAACCTTATGGTAAGAGTAAATATATATCTTATGTGTAGAAAATGGAGGGAAAAGGAAAATAAGCTGCAGAGTGATGGTACATGAACAACTACCTGTCAATATAAGTACACTGATAAAGGATAACAGGTACTTACAAGAACAATGTAGAGCTAAATTTTTTGATTGGCATTGGATATATTCTACACTAATGTAACCATTCATACAGATCAGATAATTTGGAGCAAACAATTGATAAGCAAGCTATCATGCATACTATTGTCACATAATGAACCAGGTATGTATGCAAGTATAGTGATACAGGATAACAGGTACCAACAAGAGCAAAGCAACGGGCAGCATATTTGCGATATCCTGTCGTTCTTTTCAAACCGGAATTCCTTTTCAAGCAGATTTACTGCAAAAAAGATCCGTAAGGCACATGCAGAAAAGTAGAAGTTCAATTTGTCATGCGATATCATAGACAGTACCTCATCCTCGGAACGAGACCAGTGCATAACAAGGTTTTTCCATTCAATGTCTTCTAAATTTTGCATAGGAGACTTCACCTGAAATTCGTTTATAGACTTGCCATCAAAGTGTGATTTCCTCAGGTAACACCGATACTGCTGCAATGCTTCCTTAAAAAGTGCAAGAAAGCTTTGCTCGTCATGACTATCCAGATTGACCCTCGCCTACTAACAACAATGTAATGTAAATCATTGATGTGTTCAATCAGCAGAAAATAGGAAAATAATCACCATGAATAATAGCACTAACACGTAAGTGGGACAAGAAGATGTGAAAATGGTGTTTGTCTTCACTATAATCTTCCCATGATGGGAATATATGCACGTAGTCCCTAACAACATTGAAAGCATTGTCTTTTAAACTGGGAATAACTAGAATGGGGTTCCAATCTGCAGGATTTGGCTGTCTCTGCCATTGGGATAGGTCTTCGGCCGGTGGACTTGCTGTACTTTTTGCTGAAGTAGGATTTTTCTATGGTACGGCTGGTGCTATGGAAACTGAAATCGGCATACCTTTTGCTAGAGTACAGGTCCTGTGTGGTGGGGCTAGTGGTGTGGCCAGTGAAGTATGGGTACAGTCTGTTGGAGTCGGTCCTACGTTTTGTGTCACTGGCTGTACAACCAATATAAGTGGGGTGCTGTCTGATTTATCCGGCACAACCACGTTTTTCAAGGACTTTGCTGGTGCTCCTTCAGGTTCGGCAATCACCCTGTTCCTTTTTGATGTCTGATGCACAAGAACAACATTTGAGTGAAAAAACATGGTATGATGACGGATGAAATATGTATTGATAATGGATGGGCATGGCATCTCGACATATATGATGAGTAAACTAAGCAGATGGCGGTGCAACAAAGTAGAAGAAATGCAAGACAACATATGCAAGATACACACAATCAATAAAACCTTGCTAAATTAGAACAGGCACCTTGATGCGTGAATAGGATAGGCCATCTGCCTTTGACTCCTCGAGGTTAGAATAGTCATTAGGATCATATTTTGAACAAGAATGAATAGGTGGGGAGCGTATGAGTTTCATTGCATCCAGAATGGCACTCAATGCCTTGGTGCCAATTTTGCAAGTCATTGCAGTGTTTAGCTTCAGGAGTGGACTGCTGCTAGTGCGACACAAAGCAGCTACACAGATCATAGTGTAGATATAACGGGAAAACCGTAAGCATCAGAGTAAAATCAGCAAAGTGGAACTTGCTAGAATATATGTGCTAGTATTGCCGGTACGGCTAGAAAGGCTTCGGATACCAGCTCTCTTCAACTGAAGGTGCGGTACTGTTAATATCAGTGTAACTCTCAAAGGCGACACAACTCCTCGCATTTCCTTGCTATTCTTATAGGATTCAAGTGGGCATGCCACTACAAATCCTATTCCCATGTTTACAAAATCCTACGAATCAAAGAGGCCCGAAGAGTTCAAAGTGTCCATCACAACCGACCGTATAGACCTCTACACTGCAAATTTCCCTGCTCATCTTCACTACAAGGAACATACTGTACTACTATCATACCCCCTCCATTCCAAAATATAAGTCTTGGTAGAGATTTCCACTATGGATCACATACAGATGTATCCAGATACATTTTAGAGTGTAGATTCACTAATTTTGCTCCATATGTAGTCCATGGTGGAATCTATACAAAGACTTGTATTTAGGAACGGAGAGAGTACTTATTAAAGAAGAACGGAAGAGGAACATGCTAAAGAAGAGCAAGCAGATTTTGAATAATAAATGTTCGTTGCGCAGTGCCCACACATGATGAACCAGAGCGCATTAAGAAAACAACTCACTGTTGTCTCTCTATATGTGGTGCACATGCTTTTTCAAAAGTAAAGTAGGAACATTAGCTGACCAATTAAATGTTATCTGTTTTAGTAATATCAGGATCATATCAGATTCGTACTTGAGCAACAAGTTTGGAATTATGAGTGGCACGTTGTTTAGCTTGATGGATTCAGGAGCAGTGCTAAGCAGGAACAAATGGTACTGAATATAAAGGTATGTCTGCATGCAAGTCGCGTGACTTTTTTCATTTGGGTCAGTCGACCATTTCAGGCGGTTGGATGAAGATCCTATGTCTCCTAACCCTTCTTCTTCCTCGTATCTGATTCTTCCCATACAGAACACCGCATGGGCCGCCGGCCGGACCACCGGCCCCCACCGCCTGTGTTCCTCCGCCACCCCCACCTCCACCCCCACCCCCACCCGTGTCGAGTTTTCTTTGTTCGGCAAGGCCCCACCACCACCCCCACAACCACCGTCCCCACCCGAGTCCCTTCGTTCGCACCGGCGAACTCCGGCAAGCTCTGAAAAATCGACTGACCCAATTTTGAAATTTAGTCTACTGTGAGTTAACTAGTGTAGAATATAAAAGGGGAAAACCATAAGCATTGGGAGTATAGTGTTGAGCGTGCCATGGCGGATTTGAAGGTGCAAACCAGACAAAGGCAACTTCACAACCAATGTTTGCTTTCAACTAGTAAGTAAGTGATGGACAAGAAATCAGAGTAAAGCAGTGGCGATCTATTTTCTTGCTGCGATAAATAAGTTGAGCAGATACGAAAGAGTACCGCCTTTGGTGCGGTGCCATGTATGCATCTACTGAGAATTTGACGGTGTTGCGGTAGCGATGGCTGTCGGTGGCGTGGAAGCAGATCTAGGAGGATAGACGGTGGCGGCGGGGTGCAATGGACGAGATGGTCGTACGAGCGGCACCGACAAGGTGGACGACAGCGAGGATGAAGCTAGAGGACAGGATGCAAGGATCCCGGTCCGAAGCCGTGGATGAGAGAGGTCGATCTCTTGTAATGGACGACGACATCGGGGTATCAGCTCTGGCATGGTGGAGCAGGACGGCGGTGGATGGGGTGGCGGACAGAGGAGGCTGGGGTGGAGAGGGTGTTTTGGCACCCACAAAGTACGAATGGGGAAATGGAGGTAGAGAGGAAGGGGGGAACCATGTCTTCAGGGCGCGCCTGTCTCAAATGCGAGGAAATTTACAAACTTAGCCCCCGTTTCAAATTTCCTACATCACAGCAATATTAGTCGGTTGGGGATAGGACGGTAATCTCGCATACACTGAATATTTGCCAACGAGAGTTTGTTTTTGGCGCCCACCATGTATGAATCGGGGAGGGAGTCGATTTCGGCCGAGGACACACTATGCTTTTGCGCCCACCATGTATGAATCCAAGTGAGAGGCGGTTATGTCACATTTGAGTGAAATCACAAACCTACCCCTATCGAAACCTATAGAAATCGAGCAGATAGGCTTTGCATGGCAGGGATAGGCAGTAGTAATTTCCATCTCGCAGATTTTATTTCGGGCGGTTACTACGACTTTCCCCGCTTCCTTCAAATTTTGCAGAGTGCACGTTTACCGTGCCAACTCAATTCGAATCCCGTTTGTATTCTATTTTTTCGGGCGGGATCCATTTTCGATTAGAATAAAATTCTATATACATCATTTTTTATATATACTTTCAAAAGCACAACACCCTTTATACATAAATATGGTTTACAAATGGCATGATCTCAGATTCATAAGGTTGTATCCATCAATTTGGATTTTCAAATATTTGAAACCACTTTATGTTCAAATCCAATGTATGCATTCCTCGCTAACTGTCTCCAATTAATGTGTGTTTCATGCGGTTTTTTTACTTCTGAAACATGTATAATGTGTTTCACAGACGCAACATATAGTGTAATTCCGTTTAGACATTAATTGCATATAAACCATGCATTGTTTCTAATTAAAGAATCTATGGATCACCAATATTGATAAACTATATAACATTACACGTGTCCCCAAATTCAAATGAATATGCATGCTTGATACACCAATTTGCGTTATGATATTATCGATGTCGTGATCTCCAATTTAAATATTTGAATCCCATTTAATCCAGATATTCGTCTCATATAACTATCACACATACATATATAGGACTATCTCTCTAGACCTATACGCGTTCATCGTCTCTCGGGTATCTCTCGTGCTACTTGTATGTCGACAATGATCTTTTATCTTCATAACACACTAACGGTACTCTCTCCCTCGACCTTCATCACTCTATCTCTCTCTAAGTATATCTCGCTCCCTGCTATGTCTCTAACTATGATTCTCCATGTGGAATATCTTTCTCTCACACAAACACAAAACTTTGTCTCCCGGGGTCTCATTTATCTCTACTATTCCCCTATGTGCCACTCGCACACCCCTCATACAGAGATGTCTTTCGCTCCTTAGGTATGAGAACCTACGACTCTTCCTCTTAAATATCTCTTTCTCACACGCAAACACAAACTCTGTCTCCCAGGGTCTCATATTTCTCCACTGTTCTCTTGTATGTCTCTCACACACACTCTCTCTCCCTAGAGATATCTTGCGTTCCCTCATATGTCTCTCCATCTATCACTCTCGTTGTGAAATATATTTCTCTCTCGCATACACAAAACCCTGTCTCTTGGGATCTCATTTATCTCCGATATTTGTTTGTATGTGAGTCACATGCACCGTACCTTCATCTCTCTCACACCCATACACATAACTCAGCCTTCTGATCCACTCGACTCCTATCTCTAACGCACACTAGCTAGCATCTTTATCTTTCCATTTATCTGTTTCTCCATCAACCTTCTTTCATTTATAGGTTGATCTCTTTTGCACAATAGTTGTGCCTCACTCCCTCTGCTCGCCATAGATGCATGCTCCAGCCCACGCCACTATCTCTTAAATACAAAAACACATGCTCAATTGTCGGGCCTTCTTCCCTGCATTCTCACATGCATGCATATTGTCATACCGATCTGTCTCTCCCATGTCGTTGATCTTATGACTTATGTCTTCTTTCATTTATCTCGATCATGCGCGCGCGCGCACACACACACACATCCCACGTATACATGTATACCTATCACACATGCACGCTCAAGGTCTCTGTGTCTCCATACATAGTTAATTACCCTCAACCCTAACACCACATCGAATCGTTCTCCTCTTGCATGCACATAACTTCCGCCTGGATGGGTAAAACACACACTCACACTTAACAGTCTCCTTCTAGCTACCCCCTCTCACTCTTCCCCTATATCCCCGAAACCAATAAGACCATCCCTTCGTTTTATTCCCGCCTACATGGACCATCGATATATAGTAGTCTTCCTCGGTGTCTCTCGAACAAAACGTTCTCTCGATGTCGACTCCTCTCACGCGCACACACCTTCTCTTCCCTCTCTATGGGCATTTTCTCTCTCGCACCCCATCGTTGGTGGCCTCTACCATACACATCACCTCTCTATGATGAAGCCATGCAGACTTAAATTACATCCACCACCAAGGACCCCATGACACACACACACACCCACACACACACACACACACACACACACA
>NC_057812.1:631821271-631840512 GCF_018294505.1 Triticum aestivum | reverse complement strand
CACACAAACACACAAACACACACACACACACACACTAAGACTCCATCACAAACACATGCAAACACACACACACTAAGACTCCATCTCTCTCTCTCTCTCACACACACACACACTGATACGTCTCCAACGTATCTATAATTTTTGATTACTCCATGCTATATTATCTACTGTTTTGGACATTATTGGGCTTTATTATCCACTTTTATATTACTTTTGGGACTAACCTATTGACCCAGAGCCCAGTGCCAGTTCTTGTTTTGTCCCTTGTTTCAGTGTTTCGAAGAAAAGGAATATCAATCGGAGTCGAAACGGAATGAAACCAACTGGAGAAGTTATTTTTGGAAGGAAAGCTACCGGAAAAACTTGGAGTGCATGTCAGGAAAGAAACGAGGGAGCCACGAGGAAGGGGGCGCGCCCACCCCCCTAGGGCGCACCCTCCACCCTTGTGGGCCCCTCGTGGCTCCCCTGACGTACTTCTTTCACCTATATATACCCATATACCCTAAAAACTTCAGGAAACAGAATAGATCTGGAGTTCCGCCGACGCAAGCCTCTGTAGCCACCAAAAACCTCTTGGGACCCTGTTCCGGCACCCTGCCGGAGGGGGGAACCCTCACCGGTGGCCATCTTCATCATCCCGGTGATCTGCATGATGAGGAGGGAGTAGTTGACCCTCGGGGCTGAGGGTATGTACCAGTAGCTATGTGTTTGATCTCTCTCTCTCTCTCTCTCGTGTTCTTGATTTGGCACGATCTTGATGTATCGCAAGCTTTGCTATTATAGTTGGATCTTATGTTGTTTCTCCCCCTCTACTCTGTTGTAATGGATTGAGTTTTCCCTTTGAAGTAATCTTATCGGATTGAGTCTCTAATGATTTGAGAACACTTGATGTATGTCTTGCCATGCGTATCTGTGGTGACAATGGGATATCACGTGATTCACTTGATGTATGTTTTTGTGATCAACTTGCAGGTTCCGCCCATGAACTTATGCATAGGGGTTGGCACACCTTTTCGTCTTGATTCTCCGGTAGAAACTGTGGGGCACTCTTTGAGGTTCTATGTGTTGGTTGAATAGATGAATTTGAGATTGTGTGATGCATATCGTATAATCATACCCACGGATACTTGAGGTGACATTGGAGTATCTAGGTGACATTAGGGTTTTGGTAGATTTGTGTCTTAAGGTGTTATTCTAGTACAAACTCTAGGGCTGTTTGTGACACTTATAGGAATAGCCCAACGGATTGATTGGAAAGAATAACTTTAAGGTGGTTTCATACCCTACCATAATCTGTTCGTTTGTTCTCTGCTATTAGTGTCTTTGGAGTGACTCTTTGTTGCATGTTGAGGGATAGTTATATGATCCAATTATGTTATTATCGTTGAGAGAACTTGCACTAGTGAAAGTATGAACCCTAGGCCTTGTTTCCTAGCATTGCAATACCGTTTACGCTCACTTTTATCGCTTGCTACCTTGCTTTTTTTATATTTTCAGACTACAAAAACCTATATCTACCATCCATATTGCATTTGTATCACCATCTCTTTGCCGAACTAGTGCACCTATACAATTTACCATTGTATTGGGTGTGTTGGGGACACAAGAGACTCTTTGTTATTTGGTTGTAGGGTTGCCTGAGAGAGACTGAGGGAGTCCTGGATTAGGGGGTATCCGGACAGCCGGACTATAACCTTTGGCTGGACTGTTGGACTATGAAGATACAAGATTGAAGACCTCGTCCCGTGTCTGGATGGGACTCTCCTTGGCGTGGAAGGCAAGCTTGGCAGTACGGATATGTAGATCTCCTTCCTTGTAACCGACTCTGTGTAACCCTAGCCCCCTCCGGTGTCTATATAAACCGGAGGGTTTAGTCCGTAGGACATAACAACAACAATCATACCATAGGCTAGCTTCTAGGGTTTAGCCTCTCTGATCTCGTGGTAGGTCAAATCTTGTACTACCCATATCATCAATATCAATCAAGCAGGAGTAGGGTTTTACCTCCATCGAGAGGGCCCGAACATGGGTAAAAACATCGTGTCCCTTGTCTCCTGTTACCATCCGCCTAGACGCATAGTTTGGGACCCCCTACCCGAGATCCGCCGGTTTTGACACCGACATTGGTGCTTTCATTGAGAGTTCCTCTGTGTCGTCATCGATAGGCTTGATGGCTCCTTCAATCATCGATAGCAATGCAGTCCAGAGTGAGACTTTTCTCCTTGGACAGATCTTCGTATTCGGCGGCTTCGTACTGCGGGCCAACTCGCTTAGCCATCTGGAGCAGATCAAAAGTTATGCCCCTGGCCACTAGGTCAGGTTTGGAAGCTTAAACTACACAACCGACATCTACGAAGACTTTATCTTCAATGGATTCAAGCCCCCGCCAAGTGCGCTGCACTTTTATGATGAGCATGATTTAGCTCTGCCATCGGACAGTGTTCAGGAGATCGCACCTGCAACCACTTCGACCTTCAATTTGGAGCCAGACGCGCCATCCGTGGACGGGTGGCTAGACCCCGCACCGAAGGCCGCATTCTCTGCGGCGATCGAGCCGAATACCAACCTTACTGAGGGAGTCCTGGATTAGGGGGTGTCCGGATAGCCGGACTATGACCTTTGGCCGGACTCTTGGACTGTGAAGATACAAGATTGAAGACTTCGTCCCATGTTCGGATGGGACTTTCCTTGGCGTGGAAGGCAAGCTTGGCAGTACGGATACGTAGATTTCGTCCCATTGTAACCAACTCTGTGTAACCCTAGCCTCCTCTTGTGTCTATATAAACCGGAGGGTTTAGTCCGTAGGACACAAAAAAACAACAACAATCATACCATAGACTAGCTTCTAGGGTTTAGCCTCTCTGATCTCATGGTAGATCTACTCTTGTACTACCCATATCATCAATATTAATCAAGCAGGAGTAGGGTTTTACCTCCATCGAGAGGGCCCGAACCTAGGTAAAAACATTATGTCCCTTTTCTCCTGTTACCATCCTCCTAGACGCAAAGTTCGGGACCCCCAACCCGAGATCCGCCGGTTTTGACACCGACATTGGTGCTTTGATTGAGAGTTCCTCTATGTCGTCATCGTCAGGCTTGATAGCTCCTTCGATCATTGTTAGCGATGCGGTCCAGGGTGAGACTTTTCTCCCCGGACAGATCTTTGTATTCGGCGGCTTTGCACTGCGGGCCAATTCGTTTGGCCATCTGGAGCAGATAGAAAGCTACGCCCCTGGCCATCAGGTCAGGTTTGGAATCCTAAACTACATGGCCGATATTCGTGGAGACTCTATCTTCGATGGGTTCGAGCCCTTGCCGAGTGCGCCTCACTGTCACGATGGGCATGATTTAGCTCTGCCGCCGAACAGTGCCCCGGAGGCCGCACCCGCCCCCCCTCCGACCTTCAATTCGGAGCCAACTGCGCCGACCGAGAGCGGGTGGCTAGACCCCGCTGCGGAGGCTGCAGTCTCAACGGCGATCGAGCCGAACACCAGCCTTATCCTTTGCGAGGCCTGCGACTCCATATTGCCGGACTCTTCTCCGGACTCTGAACCCTCCGTGCCCTTGCCAATCGAATCTGATTGGGCGCCAGTCATGGAGTTCACCGCCGCGGATATCTTTCAGCACTCGCCTTTTGGCGACATACTGAATTCACTAAGGTCTCTCTCTTTGTTAGGAGAGTCCTGGCCGGATCATGACCGGCAGAGTTGGGATGCGGACGACGAAGAAATTCGACGCCCACCCACCACCCACTTCATAGCCACTGTCGATGATTTAACCGACATGCTCGACTTCGACTCCGAAGACATCGACGGTATGGACGACGATGCAGGAGACAAACAGGAACCAGCGCCCATAGGGCACTGGAAAGCCACCTCGTCGTATGACATATATATGGTGGACACACCCAAAGAGGGCAATGGCGATGGAACAGCGGAGGATAACCCCTCCAAGAAGCAACCTAAGCGCCGACGTCAGCGACACCGCTCTAAGTCCCGCCAGAGCAAAGACGGTGATTCCGGCACAGGAGATAATAACACTCTGGATAGCGCCGAAGACAACTCCCTCCAGCAAGATTCAGCGCAGGAGGATGGAGAAGCCAGCCCCCCTGAGAGAGCGGCAGATAAAGAAGAGGAGGATAATTACATGCCTCCCTCCGAAGATGAGGCAAGCCTCGATGACGACGAATTCGTCGTGCCTGAGGATCCCGTCGAGCAAGAGCGCTTCAAGCGCAGGCTTATGGCCATGACAAATAGCCTTAAGAAAAAGCAGCAGCAGCTTAGAGCTGATCAAGACTTGCTAGCAAACAGATGGACTGAAGTCCTTGCGGCCGAGGAACACAAACTCGAATGCCCCTCCAAGAGCTACCCAAAGCGCAGGTTGCTACACCGATTAGAGGAGGAAGCATCTAAACCTACATCTCCAACGCATGGCGCGGCGGACCGGCCACCTCGTGGCCGCGATAGAGAGGCCTCACGGCCCACAACTCAAGCTGCACCCCGGCGTCGCTGAAAAAATACCAAGGAACAGGGAAATGCGCTAGACCTGCGAGATATGTTGGAGGACAAAGCAAGGCAAACAAGATCGATCTACGGATCGCGTGGGAGCCCCACGACACGAGACGATAACCGTCACCCGGATACAACAGAAGTAAATCCGGCCGGGCCAAACACAACAGACAAAGCTCATTCGAGCTACGTCGTGATATAGCCCAATACAGAGGCGCCGCACACCTGCTATGCTTCACAGATGAAGTAATGGATCATCAGATCCCAGTGGGTTTCAAACCCATAAATATCGAGTCATACGATGGCACGACAGATCCCGCGGTATGGATTGAGGACTATCTCCTTCATATCCACATGGCCCGTGGTGATGATCTACATGCCATCAAATACCTCCCACTCAAGCTTAAAGGACCAGCTCGGCATTGGCTTAACAGCTTGCCATCAGAATCCATTGGGTGTTGGGAAGACCTGGAAGCCGCATTCCTCGACAATTTCCAGGGCACCTATGTGCAACCGCCAGACGCCGATGACCTGAGCCACATAATTCAGCAGCCAGAGGA
The DNA here is from genome assembly GCF_018294505.1 of Triticum aestivum. NCBI lineage: Eukaryota > Viridiplantae > Streptophyta > Magnoliopsida > Poales > Poaceae > Triticum > Triticum aestivum. Next base: position 631,835,444 of record NC_057812.1, on the reverse strand, counting down.
ATCGGCCAGACAATTTTGGACATGGTTCCTAACCAAGAAAAATCAAATCATCGATTGTCTGGACGCAGAGGCCCTAGCGGCTTTCAAGCATAACATCCGCGATGAGTGGCTTGCCCGGCACCTTGGACAGGAAAAGCCGAAATCTATGGCAGCCCTCACGACACTCATGACCCGCTTTTGCACGGGAGAAGACAGCTGGCTGGCTCGTAGCAATAACATGTCAAAGGACCCTGGTAATTCGGATACCAAGGACAGCAATGGTAGGTCGCGCCGCAACAAGCACAAGCTCTGCATTAACATCGAAAATACCGAGGATACGGCAGTTAATGCCGGATTCAGAGGCTCCAAGCCTGGTCATCGTAAAAAACCCTTTAAAAGAAGCACTCCGGGCCTGTCCAGTTTGGACCGTATACTCGATCGCTCGTGCCAAATACATGGCACCCCCGAAAAGCCAGCCAATCACACCAACAGGGATTGTTGGGTGTTCAAGCAGGCCAGCAAGATAAACGCCGAAAACAGAGACAAGGGGCTACATAGCAACGACGAGGAGGAGCCCCGGCTGCCGAACAATAGAGGACAGAAGGGATTCCCCCCACAAGTACGAACGATGAACATGATATACGCGACCCACATCCCCAAGAGGGAGCCGAAGCGTGTGTTAAGGGACGTATACGCGTTGGAGCCAGTCGCCCCAAAGTTCAACCCATGGTCCTCCTGCCCGATCACTTTCGATCGAAGGGACCACCCCACTAGCATCCGCCATGGCGGATTTGCCGCATTGGTTCTAGACCCAATCATTGACGGATTTCACCTCACCCCAGTCCTTATGGACGGTGGTAGCAGCCTGAATCTGCTTTATCAGGACACAGTGCGGAAAATGGGCATAGACCCCTCAAGGATTAAACCCACAAAAACGACCTTTAAGGGCGTCATACCAGGTGTAGAGGCCAGCTGCACAGGCTCAGTTACACTTGAAGTGGTCTTCGGATCCCCGGATAATTTCTGAAGCGAGGAGTTAATCTTCGACATAGTCCCGTTCCGCAGTGGCTATCACGCACTGCTCGGGCGAACCGCATTTGTGAAGTTCAACGCGGTGCCGCACTACGCATACCTCAAGCTCAAGATGCCAGGACCTCGGGGAGTTATCACAGTCAATAGAAACACTGAACGCTCTCTCCGAATAGAGGAGCACATGGCGGCCCTCGCGGCGGAAGTACAAGGCAGCCCTTTCAAGGCAATTCTCCAGTCCGGCGATAAAACGTCCGGACGCCGTCAAGCGCGCCCGGAGTAACCTACAACAAGACCGCCCGGCAGGTTCTGAGCAAGCGGAGCAATGCGGCCCCAACCCCAGCCCTCGCGAAATGGCGAAATCAGTGCTACGCGTACATAATTACGCTCTGAAAATACCATGGGCACTGGGGGAGGGGCACAACCACGGCACGCCCAAAACGCGGCTCAACCACACTAGGGGCTGCCGATTTTACCATTTTTCTCACTTTCAGGACTTTGATCTTCGGAAGACCTGCTCGGCATTACAATTGCCGAACACACGATGCAACAACCAGGGAGGCAGAAAGCTACGCCGCACTATGGAACTCCCAGGTTGTCTCTATAACGAGCAAAATACCTGTTTTACATGCCATTCCACAGCTCGCCCCTGGAGGGGACATGTTAAATAGCCCCATCTCCTGCTTACCGCACTATTTGTATCGTTCTGCTTTTAATGCACTTTTCTCAAATAAAAAATGCTTAGCCTTAGACTATTATTGCATTCTCTATTCATTGCTTTTTATGTATACATGTTCATTTGTGACATTCAGCACCCGTACGCTTTGGTACGGCTAATACGCCAGGGGCTTAATGTCAGGACCCTGACTCAATGCCACATCGATCTAGCATGTAACACCTCATATCACTTTGCGGCCTCACGCACGGTATTCCCACGGGTGTCGCCTTACCTTTGCCCGGGACCATTTGCGCCTTTTGGCACACGTATATGACAGTGTCGCTAGCATCCATATGATAAGGAGCCCAGGCTGACATGGCTAGTCGTAAACCCAAAGTGGCACTAACTTACAGGGACAGGCATCCATGACCCAGCATCGAACGTGTCGGTCATCAGCGAGTGAATCCAGGCTGTAGCACTGGGCTAGCAGGACTCCGGTGAACCGGGCTGTAGCGGGCTAACAGGACTCCGGTATTCATCGCGTGACATTTCCCCGAAGGGACAGACACAGGAACGAAGAAGGACACATGCCGGCCAGCCTAAGTGTTCCGGAGTAGTAGCAAGCTACCATGGCTCAGTGGAAACACTAGGAGACATTTCCCGGTAAGAGAGGCTACTAAGGATAAACAACTAGATAGCCAGATCCCACACATACCAAGCATTTCAATAACATACACACAATATGCTCGATATGTGCAAATACAACATGGCATCACAACATGACTCTACGACTGAAGTATTTATTCAATAGGCTCCGAGGAGCGAGATATTACAAACAGGGGTCTCATGACCCAACATTCAGAGCATACAAGTCAAAGCACATGCGGAAGCTTAACATGTCTGAGTACAGACAACTATAAAATGAAAAAGGCTGAGAAGCCTGACTATCTACCAGATCCTGCTGAGGGCACAAGATCGTAGCTGAGGTAACAAGCTAAACGTCAAAGTCCACGCGGTACTACTAGCGAGACCGAAGTCTCTCTGCAAAAACATAAAATAGGCAAACGTGAGTACAAATGTACCCAGCAAGACTTACATCAGAACTAACTACATATGCATCATTATCAACAAAGGGATGGTGGGGGTTTAACTGCAGCAAGCCAGCTTTGACTCGGTGGCTATCCTGAACTACGGCTGCAAGTAACTCTTTTGAGGTGGCGCACACGAGTCCACATATTCACCAACCAATACACCACTATGGAACCGCTCCCGTCTCCCTACGAGAACGCCATCCATAGCACTCACGCTTATCTTGCGTATTTTAGAGTATCCACTTTCACTTGTCTATGAACTGATATAGGCAACCCAGAAGTCCTTTTCCGCGGACACGGCTATTCGAATAGATGATGTTAACCCTGCAGGGGTGTACTTCTTCACACACGCTCTCACCACTTACCGCCGTTTACACGACATGTACTCGGCAACCTTCAAGCGGAAGCCCAACGTGGGTGTCGGCCACGACCTACCTAAACACTCAAGTCTCTAGTCCAGGTTTATCGCCTATTCGGGTTCCATCCATGAGGAGATCCGACCGGGGTTTCGCTCACAGCCCCAAACGATGTGAACAGGGTTCCCGAGATACCTAACGGGTATCCGGTACACCGTGCCACGTACCTACCGCATCATAGCCCACCCCTACGGTCAGCGCTGTCCACGGCCTCCAGTAGGCTACAAACACCAGAAACTACTTGCAACTCCTGGACAGAGGACTAGGGTGAATAAGAAGCCGAGAGGGTCCATTGGTTTCGGGCCCAATGCGTGGTAGTAGCTGAATCATGGATCACAAACACAGAACTCAGTTCCTGAGGACGGCTGCAATGAGACAACCCACCATGTACTCCTACATGGCCTCTCACCGCTACCTTTACCAAATCGTATTCGCACACTTAGCTCACACACAGTAGGACATGTTCACACACCTCTGATTCATCCCCGATGAATCAGACCTGACTCAACTCTAAGCAGTAGCAGGCATGAAAAACAAGCATGAATGAGTAGGCACAACAGGGCTCAAACAACTCCTACTCATGCTAGTGGGTTTCATCTATTTACTGTGGCAACGACAGGTCATGCAAAGGATAAACAGCTACCGCAGCAAGTAACTGATGAATCGGTGTTGTCCTAATGCAGTAAAAGAGAGCAGGAGCGAGAGAGTAGGATTGTATCGGAATGAACAAGGGGGTTTTGCTTGCCTGGCACTTCTGAAGATAACATTCAGTCTTCATCAGTGTCAACGATCACATCATCGGTACAGCGTCTATCGAGGGGGAACAACACCGGCAAACACAGAAGAAACACGACCAATGCAATGCAACAATATGATGCATGATGATGACATGGCAATATGCTGGTGTTTTGGGCTAATGCACTTAGCTATGATTTAAATGAAGTTGGTTTGAATCCAAGATTCAAATTCAAACTCCACATGTGGTTATTTAAATGCCATTTAATTGAATTGTCCTAAACAGTGGTCATAAGTTGTTCTAACATGCATGAAAATAGTACAGATGGATAGATTGGATTTTTCTGATCATTTTTCATATATAAAATATTTAATTTGGAGTTACGGTTGAATTTCTATGAATTTTAGAAGTTTATACAATTTTCTGAATAAAAATAAATCCAGAAAACATTACTGCGTCAGCATGACGTTGGCATGACATCAGTAGGTCAACAGGGGCTGGTCCGGTCAAACCTGACCAGTGGGGCCCACTGGTCAGTGACACAGGTGACTAACAGAGTTAATTAATTCTAACTAATCAAATTAATAGCCACGGGGCCCACTGTCAGCGTCAGCAGGGGTAATTAGTTTAACTGATTCAATTAGTACTAATCCTAATTAACTAACAGAGCAATTAGCACTAATTAAAATCCTACACTAATTCAGTCAAAGGCCGGCCCCACATGTCATGGACACAGGGGGGGTCCCGCCGTGGTCAAAGTGGGTCAAACCCACCGGCGACATGACGCCGGCGAGGCCCGAGACGGCGGCGCGAACCGGAAACGCGCTACAGGGCACGGGCAAGGCCGTGCTTGGGCTCGTTGGAGAGCCCTTGCTGGTGCGCATCGAACGGTGGTGGTGGCCATGCCTGTGGTGGTCGGTACCGAGGATGGCGAGCTCGTGAGCGGCGGCCGGAGTTCGGGTGTGGTCGGGTTCGGAGCTGCTGCTCGCAAACGAGGGAGCTGAGGCGCTGGAGGGGCTCTACGGGTCACTGGGGTCATCAGGAGCACTCGGAGGCAACGAGCGCAGGTGGAGGAGCTCGGGAGCACGAAGCTCACCGGCCATGGCGGACGGCGGCCTCGGGTGCTCGTGGGGCAGTGGCTACAGGGCACGCGCGAGAGAGAGAGGTGAGGGGAAAGGAAGAGGGGCTCACAGCGGACTCGCAGAGCAGCTCAATGGGCTCGGGGAAGCTTCTGCGACGGAGAATTGACGGCGGTGATCTCCGGTGGCCGACGAGGGGAACGGCGGTGCTTGCGACGTCTAGGGGCTTCCGGCGTCGGACGGCTCGGTGAGGAGGAAGAGAGGGATGAGGCGGAGCCCGTGGGCGTGTCGGAGAGGCGAGGTGGTGGCTGTGGCCACGGCGAACGGCGTCGGTGGCGACGGCCGTGCGTGTGAGAGAGAGACAGAGGAGGGGATGAGGCGAGGGAGAGTGCGAGAGGGAGTCGGGGCAGCATGGCGTCATCCAGGCACGGGGTCAGGGAGGAGGACAAGCCTCCAGCGCGAAGCAGGAGGTGGCCAGAGCAGGGTGGAGGTGGCGCGCGCGGCGGCGTCACGGTGTCCCTCCTCTGCCTACTGGCACGAGGAGGAAGGCGACAGGGGGAGGTGCCTGGTGGGCTGGGCCGCACCGGTGGGCTGCCAGCACAGGAGCTGGGCCGGTTGCTGGCACCAGGTGGGGCGCTAGGTAAGTCCAGGTGGGTTCTCTTTTTTTATATTACTGTTCTGTTTTTCTTTTATTTAATCTTTTGCCACTGTTTTGAATTTAAAATAATCCAAACAATGCCAAAAACTCCTCTGAATATTTTTATTTTGCTAGATGGACTTTTCCAAAAGCTCATAAAATATTTCAGGGGTATTTGAAATTATATTCTAATTATATGAATATAATTCAAATTCAAATAGCTAATGATTTAAATTCAAAGTCCCAAGATTAAGTCCTTAAAAATGTTCAATATTTTGGTTGGGACCAGAACCCTTTCCAAAAATTATCAAACATTTAAGAAGAGCATTTTGGAACAATGCTTGAGATTTTAGGGTTTTTGCCCTTCTTTTATTTAGGGTTTTGAGGCTTCCAAATTTCCCCAGTTCAAGTTTCAGAAATTTAAACATGATGCAAACACTAGGCAGCACGAGAAGCTAGGGATGTGACAACTCGCCCCCACTAAACAAGAATCTCGTCCCGAGATTCAAGCGTAGGGTAAGATGAAGGGGAAACACAAACTAGTACAATCTTCACGATCTAGGTTGCACTTCAAATGAACGTTGATTCAGTCACCATCTTTGTCTCGACGTCTTCCTCTGAGAACTCCAGCTAACATGACGAGAAGAGGGAAGGAAAACTCTAGAAGAATCTATCTTCTCGAAGACCGAACAATTCAGGATCAACTCATGGGATGAGACATTGTCACATCTCTCGAGCTGAGACACGAAGCATACATCTGAGGAAATGGAGTGAGACAGATGACGAGGGCTCACTAGGTAGACAACAATTCTACACCTAAGAAGGTGGTAAACGATTGTCAACGTAGCGAGGAGTTGAGTTGCCATGATACCACGACGAAACATCCTGGAGGAGGGTGATTCGTAGATTATCCCCTTAAGTGGCAAAAAGAATTACCTTTGATTCAGAGATCATTGAGACTCTTTAAACCAGCCTAAGGCAATTCTCGAGCGATCGTTTGGAGGGGGTCGGTAGAATGGCATACTCGGACTTGGATGATGTGGATTACCTTGTTGAAGACAACGTAATGGATGATTTTGCTTACCATCGGAAATGGAAGAGACCCATGGTAGAATGGCACAATGGCGGTGCAAGCTGGGAACAGAATGCAAATGCTGGGAATGATTCTGATAACTGGGGAAGAACCCAACAATAGAGAGTGAATTCACTATTTGAAAAGGTCATAGCATTGCCGAGGAAACTGAGAGCACTATACAGTTAATGCCGACGATCAAACCTAGCACTTGCGCGTGCTCTCAAGAACTTGAGCATTTCCATAATCATCAAGATTTGACCAATGTCCGTGTCAAGGATCCTGGCAACACATCATACTACCATGATGAATACCGGTGGAAGATGTAGATGCAAAGGAAGATAACACTTTCTCAGATTTCACCTTGGCAGAGCCAAGGAAACAAAATCTAGATGATCGACCGAGAGACATTTAGCACTCCGCTTCTAATGTTCTCCTTGATGTACTAGCGTATCCCATTCCTTGAAATGGTCTGGTATCTAGAACATCAGGTAAAGGTTGGACTTCGGGAACACAAAAGAAATCCATAAGGAACATCTAAGGAGTAAATCCTACGAAGTCCTTACGTGGAGGTGGCCAACTTCCTCAAACAAGATATTACAATAACAAGTCTTCCGGCTGGGTGTGTTGGCCACGACATCCACTTTACCGGTTATAGAGGGACCAATATTGTAGTTCTTGGGAAACATTCCAACCATCATATCTGCCTGAGATTCAGATCCGGTTGGTGTCAGAATATTCTAGACTCATCGAGTCTAGGAAGAGAAATGAAAGTTTGCAACACAAATCGACGAGATGACGTTGCAAGATTCTCGGAAAATGAATTACGATAGCAAGCTCCAAAACATGAGCTGGTTCTGCTACAACATGTGAACATGTTGTCCAAGACAAGCATGACCACAAAGTAGTCTTATAATAAAACACTACCGAGTTCAGGAAAGGGAACCATCATCGAGGATTTCGAAGTCCTTGCATAAGGCATGCTCTTAAGAAGGAACTTTTCCTCCTTGAACAATTCAATCAGTGGCTTGGTGTGCTCGGGACACATATGGAATGACGGTTGCAAGTCTCCACACCACAGAATACTTCGCACGTATGCATGACTGACTTGGGATGATTCCAGAGGAAGCAAAACTAACTTTCTCAAATTCACGGCGGCAACTTTCACCAAATGCACGTGTATAAGAGGAAGTCACTCCTTTCATAAAACACATACTTCATGAGCTAGCATGAAGAAAATGCTTTCAAAAGTTTCCAACACTAACTTGTTGTCCAACAAGATCATGGAGGAGATAAGGATGTTGTCAATGGGCTCAACAACAATTCATCTGGGTTTCCTTTTAAAAGGTATTCCATAGTTAAGTGAACAAGTGATAGCATGGGTCAGACCCAAAAGATATAATGGTGTATGCTCGAGGGATCAACCACGAGTAAGACAACATTACGGATATCGTTGGTTCTGGTCTGATTGGAACTCCAATCAAAGGTTGGATAAAAATGATAGGTCCATTAACTGATCACGAGGTTCAGTCGATGAAAATATCAACTTTCTTCAACACACTCTGCACAAGAATATCCCTTTGGAACGAACTAAGTTAGGCAAGCTTTTATCTTCCAATTCTCCAAGTTGTTGTCTAGCTTAACCAACTAGCTCAGGGATAACCAACACAGATTCTTGGAGAAAGGGTGGTTCACAAGAAACCAACTTGATCACGAGTTCAACATAACAGTCAGGTGACAACCTGGTGATACTTTCGAGAAGATATTCGGAAAATCACGAACCACCGGTATGTTACAAAGCTCGAGAACAATCTCGCTTTTGAGGGCAAGACGATATGATCAAATGAGTGAGGACTTGACAAGATCCTAACTCATCAATCGAAGGGTGCATCGAAATAAGGACTAGGTAGCACGATCAGTCTTAGAAGGATGATTCAAAAACCAACACGCTAAGAATGAAATTATTATCCTTTAACTACCAAGCAACGAGGTTGCTGGGAGTATTGATTTCACACATCACAATTCATTTGTCGGTATTCCGGTTGCATCAACACGAGGACCGATGAATGACTAATGATGGTGAGAAGTATAACTATGTCAAAATTCATGAGAGTTGGTGCAGTTCTCATGACAATTCTGACATAAAGGGGGTAATACTCCAAGGTAGAACAGAACCAAAAGCTGGATTGGCATTTGATCTGCGGAATACAACTGCTTTGACCCAATCCTGGATATGGAAGAGGTACTGGAGTTTGTTTCTCCAAGTCATTCAGGACAGAATGGCTTGACGGACCACAAGAGTAATAGGCATCGATAAACGAACGCACGCATACTCTTGACTATCAATTGATAGATGAAGGTCAGTAGACAACTAAAGAGGGACAACTCAAAGGAACATATAACTTTCTGAGTTGTGGATGCATAGATTAGTATGTCGAACCAAGTTCAACATAATTCTTCCGGATAACCCATGCAGAAGGGTTGAGCTGGCAGAGTCACAATATAGCATGGAGAACTCATCGAGAGCACTCTTGTTGTCATCTTTTGGTTCAGAAGAACTCCTGCCAAGAATGGTTCATGGTAATTGGAAGAAGGATGTACCATGAACCTCGAGGACTATCGCAAAGGTTACTAATATCCTAAAGGAACTAGCAACACTATCAACATGATGTAAGTAGGGTGAATCTCGAGTTCAAGAACCCAGGAATAGAATACATACTCCTAAGTAGCATCACGAGATGCTTTTGAGAATGATGGCCAGAATCTTCACACTGGGAACACAAAACGTTGCTAGATTACTAGGTGACTCCCTAAAACACCTAGGGTCATAATAGTAACTCCAACATAAATGTCAAGGCAATAGAATACCTCAACTCAACAATTGGTGTGATTGAGCTGGCATAAAGGAACATCGAAACCAGAGGGAAAGGATTTTGCAAATGCATCAGACTCTTTGGAAACCTAGGATGACTCGGACAGCATAACGGCTATAAATGCTCAGAAAAGATTTGAGACATTCACAAAAATGGTGGCATAACCACTCAGAAGCACAATATCAAGGTCTCGAGATCAATAATTAACATACAGAGGTAGAAACTGATCTGAGGCTTAATCCAACAATCTTATAAGTCTACGGATTAGTAACACGTGATCCTGATGGAAAGAAGAGATAGCCTAGTTCTTAATCCCCGTAGAAGAGAAGATGATGACTCAGATCAGAAGTCCATGAGGTATAAGGAGTAAAAAGAGCCTTACGTTCCATCCCACAATCAATTCCCTTATATAACTAAAGAATTTCTAGACTCAACTTCGACCAGTTTGGCTTGGTAATCCTACAGGCAGTCAAGCTCTGATACCAAAGCTGTCAGGACCCCGACTCAATGCCACATCGATCTAGCATGTAACACCTCATATCACTTTGCGGCCTCACGCACGGTATTCCCACGGGTGTCGCCTTACCTTTGCCCAGGACCGTTTGCGCCTTTTGGCACACGTATATGACAGTGTCGCTAGCATCCATATGATAAGGAGCCCGGGATGACATGGCTAGTCGTAAACCCAAAGTGGCACTAACTTACAGGGACAGGCATCCATGACCCAGCATCGAACGTGTCGGTCATCAGCGAGTGAATCCAGGCTGTAGCACTGGGCTAGCAGGACTCCGGTGAACCGGGCTGTAGCGGGCTAACGGGACTCCGGTATTCATCGCGTGACATTTCCCCGAAGGGACAGACACAGGAACGAAGAAGGACACATGCTGGCCAGCCTAAGTGTTCCGGAGCAGTAGCAAGCTACCATGGCTCAGTGGAAACACTAGGAGACATTTCCCGGTAAGAGAGGCTACTAAGGATAAACAACTAGATAGCCAGATCCCACACATACCAAGCATTTCAATAACATACACACAATATGCTCGATATGTGCAAATACAACATGGCATCACAACATGACTCTACAACTCAAGTATTTATTCAATAGGCTCCGAGGAGCGAGATATTACAAACAGGGGTCTCATGACCCAACATTCAGAGCATACAAGTCAAAGCACATGCGGAAGCTTAACATGTCCGAGTACAAACAACTATAAAATGAAAAAGGCTGAGAAGCCTGACTATCTACCAGATCCTGCCGAGGGCACAAGATCGTAGCTGAGGTAACAAGCTAAACGTCGAAGTCCACGCGGTACTACTAGCGAGACCAAAGTCTCTCTGCAAAAACATAAAATAGGCAAACGTGAGTACAAATGTACCCAGCAAGACTTACATCAGAACTAACTACATATGCATCATTATCAACAAAGGGATGGTGGGGGTTTAACTACAGCAAGCCAGCTTTGACTCGGTGGCTATCCTGAACTACGGCTGCAAGTAACTCTTTTGAGGTGGCGCACACGATTCCACATATTCACCAACCAATACACCACTATGGAACCGCTCCCGTCTCCCTACGAGAACGCCATCCATAGCACTCACGCTTATCTTGCGTATTTTAGAGTATCCACTTCCACTTGTCTATGAACTGATATAGGCAACCCAGAAGTCCTTTTCCGCGGACACGGCTATTCGAATAGATGATGTTAACCCTGCAGGGGTGTACTTCTTCACACACGCTCTCACCACTTACCGCCGTTTACACGACATGTACTCGGCAACCTTCAAGCGGAAGCCCAACGTGGGTGTCGGCCACGACCTACCTAAACACTCAAGTCTCTAGTCCAGGTTTATCGCCTATTCGGGTTCCATCCATGAGGATATCCGGCCGGGGTTTCGCTCACAGCCCCAAACGATGTGAACAGGGTTCCCGAGATACCTAACGGGTATCCGGTACACCGTGCCACGTACCTACCGCATCACAGCCCACCCCTACGGTCAGCGCTGTCCATGGCCTCCAGTAGGCTACAAACACTAGAAACTACTTGCAACTCCTGGACAGAGGACTAGGGTGAATAAGAAGCCGAGAGGGTCCATTGGTTTCGGGCCCAATGCGTGGTAGTAGCTGAATCATGGATCACAAACACAGAACTCAGTTCCTGAGGACGGCTGCAATGAGACAACCCACCATGTACTCCTACATGGCCTCTCACCGCTACCTTTACCAAATCGTATTCGCACACTTAGCTCACACACAGTAGGACATGTTCACACACCTCTGATTCATCCCCGATGAATCAGACCTGACTCAACTCTAAGCAGTAGCAAGCATGACAAACAAGCATGAATGAGTAGGCACAACAGGGCTCAAACAACTCCTACTCATGCTAGTGGGTTTCATCTATTTACTGTGGCAATGACAGGTCATGCAAAGGATAAAGGGGTTCAGCTACCGCAGCAAGTAACAGATGAATCGGTGTTGTCCTAATGCAGTAAAAGAGAGCAGGAGCGAGAGAGTAGGATTGTATCGGAATGAACAAGGGGTTTTTTCTTGCCTGGCACTTCTGAAGATAACATTCAGTCTTCATCAGTGTCAACGATCACATCATCGGTACAGCGTCTATCAAGGGGGAACAACACCGGCAAACACAGAAGAAACACGATCAATGCAATGCAACAATATGATGCATGTTGATGACATGGCAATATGCTGGTGTTTTGGGCTAATGCACTTAGCTATGATTTAAATGAAGTTGGTTTGAATCCAAGATTCAAATTCAAACTCCACATGTGGTTATTTAAATGCCATTTAATTGAATTGTCCTAAACAGTGGTCATAAGTTGTTCTAACATGCATGAAAATAGTACAGATGGATAGATTGGATTTTTCTGATCATTTTTCATATATAAATTACTTAATTTGGAGTTACGGTTGAATTTCTATGAATTTTAGAAGCTTATACAATTTTCTGGAATTTTCTGAATAAAAATAAATCCAGAAAACATTACTGCGTCAGCATGACGTTGGCATGACGTCAGCAGGTCAACAGGGGCTGGTCCGGTCAAACCTGACCAGTGGGGCCCACTGGTCAGTGACTCAGGTGACTAACAGAGTTAATTAATTCTAACTAATCAAATTAATAGCCACGGGGCCCACTGTCAGTGTCAGCAGGGGTAACTAGTTTAACTAATTCAATTAGTACTAATCCTAATTAACTAACAGAGCAATTAGCACTAATTAAAATCCTACACTAGTTCAGTCAAAGGCCGGCCCCACATGTCATGGACACATGGGGGGTCCCGCCGTGGTCAAAGTGGGTCAAACCCACCGGCGACATGACGCCGGCGAGGCCCGAGACGGCGGCGCGAACCGGAAACGCGCTACAGGGCACGGGCGAGGCCGTGCTTGGGCTCGTTGGAGAGCCCTTGCTGGTGCACATCGAACGGTGGTGGTGGCCGTGCCTGTGGTGGCCGGTACCGACGACGGCGAGCTCGTGAGCGGCGGCCGGAGTTCGGGTGCGGTCGGGTTCGGTACTGCTGCTCGCAAACGAGGGAGCTGAGGCGCTGGAGGGGCTCTACGGGTCACTGGGGTCATCAGGAGCACTCGGAGGCAACGAGCGCAGGTGGAGGAGCTCGGGAGCACGAAGCTCACCGGCCATGGCGGACGGAGGCCTTGGGTGCTCATGGGGCGGCGGCTACAGGGCACGCGCGAGAGAGAGAGGTGAGGGGAAAGGAAGAGGGGCTCACGGCGGACTTGCAGAGCAGCTCAATGGGCTCGGGGAAGCTTCTGCGACGGAGAATTGACGGTGGCGATCTCCGGTGGCCGACGAGGGGAACGGCGGTGCTTGCGACGTCCAGGGGCTTCCGGCGTCGGACGGCTCAGTGAGGAGGAAGAGAGGGACGAGGTGGAGCCCGTGGGAATGTCGGAGAGGCGAGGCGGTGGCTGTGGCCGCGGCGAACGGCGTCGGTGGTGACAGCCGTGCATGTGAGTGTCACATCCCTAGCTTCAGGCATTGCTCTAGGTTAGCTTCATGTGTGCATCATGTCTATATTTTTGAAAACTTGAATTGAGGAATATTGGAAGCCTCAAAACCCTAAATAAAAGAGGGGCAAAAACCCTAGAAATCTTATTCATTGCTCCAAAAGGCTCTTCTTAAATATTTGATAATTTTTGGTAAGGGTTCTGGTCCCAACCAAAATATTGAACATTTTTAAAGAATTATTTTTGGGACTTTGGATTTAATTCATTAGCTATTTGAATTTGAATTATATTCATATAATTAGAATATAATTTAAATACCCCTGAAATATTTTATAAGCTTTTGGAAAAGTCCATCTAGCAGTATAAAATATTCAGAGGAGTTTTGGCATTGTTTGAATTATTTTTAAATTCAAAACAGTGGCAAAACAGATTAAATAAAAGAAAACAGAACAAAAATAGAAAACCGTAAATAAAAAAAAGAGAGAAGGAACTACCCGTCGCTCACCTGTGCTGGCCCAGCCCCCCCTGTGCAGCCCACCTGCGTGGCCCAGCCCACCTCCTCCCCCCCTTGTCCTCTTCTTCCTGTGCCAGTAGGCAGAGGCGAGGCGTGGCGCGCGCCCGAAG